>NW_027008868.1:0-30282 GCF_036934945.1 Oncorhynchus masou masou
AGGGACATTGGTCAACAAGATGCCTTTCTCACAGACAACAAGATTGGTCATTATTATGGGAAACAGTATATATAGCATAGTATTGATGGCTAATGTTTTCCAGTAATGCATATCCTCTGAGCTCTGTTGGTTCTCATAATGGGACTAGAAAATCAAACATGCAACTTAATTTGACCAAGAAATATGCATAGCAGATGTTAAAATAGGTTAGCTGGGAGGTTATGCCTCAGGGAACTTAATCATTAAGTATTTTTCAAAGTAATCCCAAATTTGCTTTAAACAAAAAGCAGATGTCTAGAATTTAGATTTCCACAAATCATTACGGTTCATTTCAGCACTTTGGTGTTTTCCCGGCATGAATTATTTGAAGATATTGAAGTTCCCTACTGATGGAAATTACTTTTCTCTCCTGTATGCTTATAACACTTGTATTAACTTGTAACAGCTTTCATACAGGGGATTCTAGATCTCATATGAATCAATACAAATAGGAGTGTTTGTAGTGTAGCAATCAATACTAATTTCATGCAATAGAAAGATTTGTTCAAAGCACAGATGATAAAACAGACATGCATCATGTCCAATAAAACAAAACCACACATGTTGCTTGAAGCTGAAATGACCATTGACTTAATTTAAGAGGAGAATGATTTGAAGCCAGGCTACAAATTGCTTAGACCACACAGACAGTTTTGATACACTACCACTATGGACCAACAGTCTAGGACTGTGTACTGTATGTCTCATCTGTGTGTATGTTTTAGAGTGTGTGTGTATGTTTTAGAGTATGTGTGTATGTTTTAGAGTATGTGTGTGTGTGTGAGTGAGTGAGTGAGTGTGAGTGTGTGTGTGTGTGTGCATGTGTGTGTGTGTGCGTGTGTGTGTGTGTACACTGCGTACACCACGGCCCATCAGTGTTGGTTTCACAACTCAGTACAGAATAACACAAACCAGAAGTGTCAAAGCGAAGTTTGTAACGTTTGCATTACACTTCACAAACATTCAGTACAGCATTCTCCACAATAAAAAATAAACAGTTTGGCACCTGTACAATGTCAACACTCAGCGCAAGGAAAAACATTAGATTCATAGAAGAACAGAGAAACATGCCTGAAGCGTTCCTGTAACGAGTTTCTTCTAACTCCTCCTCTGACGAAGAGGTGGAACAAGGATCGGACCAAAATGCAACGTGGTTAGTTAGATACATCTTTAATGAAGCTGAAACACGAACAAAACAACAAACGTGGAAAACCGAAACAGCCCTATCTGGTGCAACAAACACAGAGACAGGAACAATCACCCACAAACACACAGTGAAACCCAGGCTACCTAAATATGGTTCCCAATCAGAGACAATGACTAACACCTGCCTCTGATTGAGAACCATATCAGGCCAGACATAGAACTAGACAAACAAGACATCCAACATAGAATGCCCACTCAGATCACACCCTGACCAACCAAAACATAGAAACATACAAATAAACTATGGTCAGGGTGTGACAGTTCCTAAGTAAAACTCGGAAATGAGTGGAACACAGAACAGTTTGTTCTGAATTCTATATCCTGTCCCTGACTACCAAAGACCAAATGAACATTACAATGAGTTCAGAGACCATCCATAATACATGTCAGACCCAGCCATCAGTTATCATGTATAATGAAAACAGAACAACAGCTCTACAATATCAAGGTATACAATACTACAACAAAGTTCATGAAAACAGTGCTGACAAAATCCACATGACATACCACGGTTGATAGGTAACTCACGGTTGATAGGTAACTCATGGTTGATAGGTAACTCACTTGAGTAGTGAGAAACATAAATACCCTACAGACTCCTCCTTGAACATATATTGGCATATCCATAGACATACATATTGAAATATACAGGAAACACAAACACTTTGTCCTTCTCTCTCTCTCTCTCTCTCTCGCCTCTCTCTCTCTCTCTCGCTCCTCTCTCTCTCCCCCTCTCTCTGCCCCTCTCTCACTCTCCGTCTCCCTCTCCCCCTCTCTCTCCCCTCCCTTCTCACTCTCTCTCTCTCCGTCTCATTCTTCTCTCCCCCTCTCTCCCTCCCTTCTCACTCTCTCTCTCTCTTCTCATTCTCTCCCGTCTCCCCTCTCTCTCCCTCCCTTCTCTCTCTCTCTCTCTCTCTCTCTCTGTCTCATTCTCCCCCTCTCTCTCTCTCTTCTCCCGCTCCTTCACCCCACTCTCTGCCTCCCTCTCCCTCTCTCTCCCCCCTCCCCTCCCTCTCTCCCTCTCCCTCTCTCACACGCTCCCTCTCTCTCCCCCCTCCTCTCTCTCCCTCCCTCTCTCCCCTCCCCCTCTCTCTCCCCCTCTCTCCCTCTCTCTCTCTCTCCCCCTCTCTCTCCCTCCCCCCCTCCCCCTCTCTCTCCCCCCCTCTTCTCCCTTCCTCTCCCTCTCTCTCCCTCTCCCTCTCTCTCTCTCCCCCTCTCTCCCCTCCCCCCTCTCTGCCTCCCCTCCCTCTCCCCCCCCCCCTCTCTCTCCCTCACCCTCTCTCTCCCTCCACATTAAGTATCCACGTGTGAGCAGAATTCTCTCCAGCATTTGGATATGAAGCAACTCTATGAAAAAAAATACTTATATACTTAAACAAGACTTACATACATTCAACTATGACAGATAAAACTGAGGCAAAACCAAGGTCATTTTATGTGCCAGACATAAACTCCCACAGAGGGACTAAACCCTAGTCTAGACAGAAGGGAGAAGACCGCTGGACAGGGTAATACACTGACAGGAAATTAACATTCTAATGGGTGGTCCATCTTGTACTAATGTAACATAGTTATAAATAAGTAGCCATCAATGACCATGCAAATTCAAACCACAGAGAACAACACATGATAACACATTCAATGCTAATTGCTGTAAAATAAAACAATTGTAACTGTACACTGTATCAAAATAAATCCACTGTGCCGTTTAGTTACTTGTCTTGTCATAAAGAGAGCCATAAAGAGCCTGCCAATCTTAATACATAATCCAGTGCTTAAGGTCCATATACATTAGGTTTCCTTTGTCCTTTACAGAATGGAAGTAATTATATCACCAGAAGGCCCAACAAGTTCATTGCACTGTACTCCTCTTGGGTCAGAGGTTGTTGTAGAGTCTCAGGCTCTTGGGTCAGAAGTTGTTGTAGAGTCTCAGGCTCTTGGGTCAGAGGTTGTTGTACAGTCGTAGGCCCTTCAGTCCACAGGATGAAACGGCAAGATTGATTTACACTAAAACCCTTAAGGTAGTGTAGGTAGTGTCCATTCCTTACACTAAAACCCTTAAGGTAGTGTAGGTAGTGTCCATTCCTTACACTAAAACCCTTAAGGTAGTGTAGGTAGTGTCCATTCCTTACACTAAAACCCTTAAGGTAGTGTAGGTAGTGTCCATTCCTTACACTAAAACCCTTAAGGTAGTGTAGGTAGTGTCCATTCCTTACACTAAAACCCTTAAGGTAGTGTAGGTAGTGTCCATTCCTTACACTAAAACCCTTAAGGTAGTGTAGGTAGTGTCCATTCCTTTACACAGGTGTCTCTAGTTAAGTGCCTATTCCGTCCTCGTGAAGTTAAAGTGGATCAGTTGAAGGTAACTGTATTGACCAGATCAAGAGGCTGAGTAGTGCCCCCTATAAACGTTCATGTACTTTTTCACCATCATCCAATTGCTGTGAAGGCGACTGCCAAGAAGTTTGAGAAAATGTTCTAGAATATGGTGGGAAAAGAGTTCCAAATTGTCTGCAGCCATTTCAACTGAAAGTTGAACTGCCACTGTGTAACTGTACAGACCCAAGACCCGCGACTTCCCACCTTCAGTCTCAGGCAAACGGGTTGTCCGACCGGAGTATGGTGGGTGTCACCGTCTCCACGTCGTGGTAGCTGTTCTTGCCGTTCATGTGTTCGGTGTGCCCGTCGATGCTGTAGCAGCGATGCACCTCCGTCAGGGATGACGCCACGTATGAGGCTGAGCGGAAGACATCTGCGTGGGCAAAGTTACTGCCAAACTGGATCCTCTGCTGGTTCCAGTGCCTTCGCAAACACCTTGGACCTGGAAGAAAGAAAGTCCCATCGGACAACAGTTTACATTGCTTCAACGTGATACCTTATCAAAGTAATTATGGTTGCATCAGCTCAGCTTTCTGACGGAGAGTTAGTTCAGAATTGACGTAATATCCCGCTGAAGTCTTACCTCCCCATTGAAGAAGCAGAAGATGGTGGCAACCAGGAGACCCTGAGGATAGAAACAGGATACTTCAACACAAAGAAGACAACACTAACCAGCTTGGGACACTACTCTAACTTAACTTCTAGAGTTGACTTAGAAGTTCTAGAAGGTCTCTAGGGTTCTAGAAATTTGAGAATGTTCTAGAGTTGACCTACCTGGTAGTGCATGAGGATGTTCATAATATAGTCGTAGATCTCCAAGGCGAAGCGTCCCTGGGGTTTGTAGGGGAACAAGACAAACTGGATGCCCAGGAGAGGGACGAGGATCAGGGTGGCTCTCACAGCCTTCATGTAGAGGCTAGATTCAGCTTGATGGGTCACCTAGAATACAATACAACTTTATTAGTCCACTTGTTACTACAAATAGAGGAAATGATCTTCTGCTTGTTGGTGGATTACCTTCAGTTTGGTGATGAGGACACGCACAATGTTTAACAGGAAGAAAAGATTCACCTGGAGAGAGGAGGAGGAGGGGGAGAGAAGGGGGTAGGAGAGAGGAGGAGGAGAAGAGACAGAGAGAGGAGGAGAGGGGGAGGAGAGGGGGTAGGAGAGAGGGAGGGGGAGAAGAGACAGAGAGACAGAGAGAGGAGGGGAGGGGGAGAGAAGGGGGTAGGAGAGAGGGGGGGGGAGAGAGAGAGACAGAGAGAGGAGGAGGAGGGGGAGAAAGGGGGGTAGGAGAGAGGGAGGCGGAGAAGAGACAGAGAGACAGAGAGACAGGAGAGAGGAGGAGGGGGAGAGAAGGGGGTAAGGAGAATGAGGGAGGGGGAAAATTAGACAGAGAGGAGAAAAGAGAGAGGAAGGAGGAGGGAGAGAAGTGGCACAAGGAAGAACATGGATGGTCAGGAAAGAGAATGTAGAGAAAGAAGAGCTCACAGAGAGGACAGGGGAGGGATAGAGAAGGGGGTAGGAGAGAGGGGAGGGGGAGAAGAGACAGAGAGACAGAGAGAGACATGGCTTATCCATGAATTACTGTATGTGGCAGAGAAAGGCATAGAGAGAGGAGAAGAGACAGAGAGACAGGGAGAGAGGGGGGGGAGGGATAGAGAAGGGGGTAGGAGGGGGAGGGGGAGAAGAGACAGAGAGACAGAGAGACAGAGAGAGGGGGGAGGGAGAGAGAAGGGGGTAGGAGAGAGGGCAGAGAAGAGACAGAGAGACAGAGAGAGACAGAGATCCAGCAGGGGGAGGGAGGGATAGAGATATGGGAGGAAACATGAGAAGGGGGGTAGGAGTGGGGAGGGGAGAAGAGACAGAGAGACAGAGAGAGACAGAGAGAGGGGGAGGGAGGGATAGAACTTGGGGTAGGAGAGAGGGAGGGGGAGAAGAGACAGAGAGACAATAGAGAGACAGAGAGAGGAGGGGGAGAGAAGGGGGTAGGAGAGAGGGAGGTCCTTGGAAAAGAGACAGAGAGACAGAGAGAGACAGAGAGAGGAGGAGGAGGGGGAGAGAAGGGGTAGGAGAGAGGGAGGGGAGAAGAGACAGAGAGACAGAGAGATTACAGAGAGAGAGGAATGGGAGGGGGAGAGAAGGGGGTAGGAGAGAGGGAGGGGGAGAAGAGAGACAGAGAGACAGAGAGAGAGAGGGGTTCGAGGGAGGGATAGAGAAGGGTTAGGAGAGAGGGAGGGGGAGAAGAAGACATAGAGACAGAGAGAGACAGAGAGAGACAGAGAAAGGAGGAGGAGGGGGAGAGAAGGGGGTAGGAGAGAGGGAGGGGGAGAAGAGACAGAGAGACAGAGAGAGACAGAGAGACAGAAGAGAGAAGAGAAGAGTTAGAAATAGATATTTTGGAAATAAGCCAATGTGTCCAATGAGTCCAGCCAGAGACATGTACATTATGTCCAAAGTAAATGTACTTAAAATCCCACCCAGAGTATAAAGGAGACCTGAGGTTGATGACTGTTCTGTTTACAGTGATCACACAAGGGGAAGAACATGGATGGTCATAAACGTTAAATGTACTTGGAATTGTGTCTTAAAGAAGAGCTCACCAGCAGGGCAGCACAGATGGGACCATGGATAATGTAGAGGAGGGAAGTGTTTGAGCTGATCCAACAACTGTGGAGGAGAGAGGGAGATGCCAAGAGATATTTGACTCATGTGGACAACATGGCTTATCCATGAATTACTGTATGTGGCAGAGAAAGGCATACGTATCAAAGACCAGAGAGAAAGATATCAAAATACTTACTTATCATTGTAGTAGTAGCTTCGTGCTATTGCATGTATCAATGCAGGTATGAGTGGAAATCCTGGGAGATTATTCAACAATTGATTTTAATGGATGACATAATGGACAAACAACTGTAATTCAACATGAAATGAACCTCTAGAAACGTCCCTTAAAAAGGCAAGCGTTGTTTAATCGTGTAATAGTTAGTGAATTGTTTCATTAGTTAATAGTTTTGTCGTAACTTCACGTGAACCCCATCCAAGCAGGTAGTACCACATGAGGTGTTGTTTCTCGCGAACACAGCCACGACGATGAGTGTGTGCAAGTAGATGCCCTCACACAGCATCCAGAAGTAGTTACAGCCAAACAGGTACAGGTGAATAAACATGATCACCTTACAGCTCACCTGGTGGGGGATGGGGAAGCAGAACTAGTATCAGCTTGGAATATCCCCTGTCAGAGTCAACCAACAATCTATGGTTGAGTAGACATTTTTGTCTACTGAGCTTGGAAATGCTTTGCTCATTATTTACATCCTAAGTTAATTCTGTTCTTGTGAAACAGGTTGGGAACGTTAATAAATAAACCTTTAATATATTTACACCTTTAATATACACTACTGTTCAAACGTTTGGGGTTACTTAGAAATGTCCTTGTTTTTGAAAGAAAAGCACATTTCTTTGTCCATTAAAATAACCTCAAATTGATCAGAAATACAGTGTAGACATTGTTAATGTTGTAAATGACTATTGTAGCTGGAAACGGCTGATTATTTATGGAATATCTTCATAGACCTACAGAGGCCCATTATCAGCAACCATCACTCCTGTGTTCCAATGGCACGTTGTATTAGCTAATCCAAGTCTATAATTTTAAAAGGCTAATTGATCATTAGAAAACCCTTTTCAATTACGTTTGCACAGCTGAAAACTGTTGTGCTGATTAAGGCAGCAATAAAACTGGCCTTCTTTAGACTAGTTGAGTATCTGGAGCATCAGCATTTGTGGGTTCGATTACAGGCTCAAAATGGCTAGAAACAAAGACCTTTCTTCTGAAACTCGTCAGTCCATTCTTGTTCTGAGAAATGAAGGCTCTTCCATGTGAGGAATTGCCAAGAAACTGAAGATCTCGTACAATGCTGTGTACTAATCCCTTCACAGAACAGTGCAAAATGGCTCTAACCAGAATAGAAAGAGGAGTGGGAGGCCCAGGTGCACAACTGAGCAAGAGGACAAGTACATTAGAGTATCTAGTTTGAGAAACAGACGCCTCACAAATCCTCAACTGGCAGCTTCAATAAATAGTACCTGCAAAACACCAGTCTCAACGCCAACCGTGAAGAGAACGATTCTGGGATGCTGGCCTTCTAGGCCAATAAGTAAGTGTGTCCAAACTAGAGGTTGACCGATTAATCGGAATGGCCGATTAATTAGGGATATCAAGTTTTCATAACAATTGGAAAACTGTATTTTTGGGCGCCGATTTGCAGATGAAAAAATACAGTGCCTTGCGAAAGTATTCGGTCCTCCAATGGTATTTCAGGCTTCAAACATAAAGATATAAAACTGTATTTTTTGTGAAGAATCAACAACAAGTGGGACACAATCATGAAGTGGAACGACATTTATTGGATATTTCAAACTTTTTAACAAATCAAAAACTGAAAAATTGGGCGTGCAAAATTATTCAGCCCCTTTACTTTCAGTGCAGCAAACTCTCTCCAGAAGTTCAGTGAGGATCTCTGAATGATCCAATGTTGACCTAAATGACTAATGATGATAAATACAATCCACCTGTGTGAAATCAAGTCTCCGTATAAATGCACCTGCACTGTGATAGTCTCAGAGGTCCGTTAAAAGCGCAGAGAGCATCATGAAGAACAAGGAACACACCAGGCAGGTCCGAGATACTGTTGTGAAGAAGTTTAAAGCCGGATTTGGATACAAAAAGATTTCCCAAGCTTTAAACATCCCAAGGAGCACTGTGCAAGCGATATTAAAATGGAAGGAGTATCAGACCACTGCAAATCTACCAAGACCTGGCCGTCCCTCTAAACTTTCAGCTCATACAAGGAGAAGACTGATCAGAGATACAGCCAAGAGGCCCATGATCACTCTGGATGAACTGCAGAGATCTACAGCTGAGGTGGGAGACTCTGTCCATAGGACAACAATCAGTCGTATATTGCACAAATCTGGCCTTTATGGAAGAGTGGCAAGAAGAAAGCCATTTCTTAAAGATATCCATAAAAAGTGTCATTTAAAGTTTGCCACAAGCCACCTGGGAGAAACACCAAACATGTGGAAGAAGGTGCTCTGGTCAGATGAAACCAAAATTGAACTTTTTGGCAACAATGCAAAACGTTATGTTTGGCGTAAAAGCAACACAGCTCATCACCCTGAACACACCATACCCACTGTCAAACATGGTGGTGGCAGCATCATGGTTTGGGCCTGCTTTTCTTCAGCAGGGACAGGGAAGATGGTTAAAATTGATGGGAAGATGGATGGAGCCAAATACAGGACCATTCTGGAAGAAACCCTGATGGAGTCTGCAAAAGACCTGAGACTGGGACGGAGATTTGTCTTCCAACAAGACAGTGATCCAAAACATAAAGCAAAATCTACAATGGAATGGTTCAAAAATAAACATATCCAGGTGTTAGAATGGCCAAATCAAAGTCCAGACCTGAATCCAATCGAGAATCTGTGGAAAGAACTGCTGTTCACAAATGCTCTCCATCCAACCTCACTGAGCTCGAGCTGTTTTGCAAGGAGGAATGGGAAAAAATGTCAGTCTCTCGATGTGCAAAACTGATAGAGACATACCCCAAGCGACTTACAGCTGTAATCGCAGCAAAAGGTGGTGCTACAAAGTATTAACTTAAGGGGGCTGAATAATTTTGCACGCCCAATTTTTCAGTTTTTGATTTGTTACAAACGTTTGAAATATCCAATAAATGTCGTTCCACTTCATGATTGTGTCCCACTTGTTGTTGATTCTTCACAAAAAATACAGTTTTATATCTTTATGTTTGAAGCCTGAAATGTGGCAAAAGGTCGCAAAGTTCAAGGGGGCCGAATACTTTCGCAAGGCATTGTATATATATATATATATATATATATATATATATTATATACCTTTATTTAACTAGGCAAGTCAGTTAAGAACACGTTCTTATTTTCAATGACGGCCTAGGAACGGTGGGTTAACTGCCTTGTTCAGGGGCAAAACAACAGATTTTCACCTTGTCAGCTCGGGGGATCCAATCTTGCAACCTTACAGTTAACTAGTCCAACGCAATAACAACCTGCCTCTCTCTCGTTGCACTCCACAAGGAGACTGCCTGTTACGCGAATGCAGTAAGCCAAGGTAAGTTGCTAGCTAGCATTAAAGTTATCTTATAAAAACAATCAATCATAATCACTAGTTAACTACACATGGTTGATGATATTACTAGATATTCTCTAGCGTGTCCTGTGTTGCATATAATCTGACTGAGCATACAAGCATACAAGTATCTAAGTATCTGACTGAGCGGTGGTAGGCAGATTATATGCAACACAGGACACGCTAGAGAATATCTAGTAATATCATCAACCATGTGTAGTTAACTGTTAGCTGTTTATGACTTCAAGCCTATCAACTCCCGAGATGAGGCTGGTCTAACTGAAGTGAAATGGCTAGCTAGTTAGCGTGCGCTAATAGTGTAGTTCTAGTAGTTGTTCCCCTTGCTCTGCATGGGTAATGCTGCTTCGATGGTGGTTGTTGTCGTTGTGTTGCTGGTTCGAGCCCAGGGAGGAGCGAGGAGAGGGACGGAAGCTATACTGTTACACTGGCAATACTAAAGTGCCTATAAGAACATCTAATAGTCAAAGGTTAATTAAATACAAATGGTATAGAGGGAAATAGTCCTATAATTCCTATAATAACTACAACCTAAAACTTCTTACCTGGGAATATTGAAGACTCATGTTAAAAGGAACCACCAGCTTTCATATGTTCTCATGTTCTGAGCAAGGAACGTTAACGTTAGCTTTCTTACATAGCACATATTGCACTTGTACTTTCTTCTCCAACACTTTGTTTTTGCCTTATTTAAACCAAATTGAACATGTTTCATTATTTACTTGAGGCTAAATTGATTTTATTGATGTATTATATTAAGTTAAAATAAGTGTTCATTCAGTATTGTTGTAATTGTCATTATTACAAATAAATAAATACAAATCGTCCGATTAATCGGCATCGGCTTTTTTGGTCCTCCAATAATCAGTATTGGTATCGGGCGTTGAAAAATCATAATCGGTCGACCTCTAGTCCAAACCTTTGACTGGTACTGTACATGTACAGTATAATTAGTGTTGCTTTGCATACTGACAGGGTTGTACTAGTCCCTGGTTGTTAGTCATCATACTGACAGGGTTGTACTGTACTAGTCCCTAGTTGTTAGTCATCATACTGACAGGGTACTAGTCCCTGGTTGTTAGTCATCATACTGACAGGGTACTAGTCCCTGGTTGTTAGTCATCATACTGACAGGGTTGTACTGTACTAGTCCCTGGTTGTTAGTCATCATACTGACAGGGTTGTACTGTACTAGTCCCTGGTTGTTAGTCATCATACTGACAGGGTTGTACTGTACTAGTCCCTGGTTGTTAGTCATCATACTGACAGGGTTGTACTAGTCCCTGGTTGTTAGTCATCATACTGACAGGGTTGTACTGTACTAGTCCCTGGTTGTTAGTCATCATACTGACAGGGTTGTACTGTACTAGTCCCTGGTTGTTAGTCATCATACTGACAGGGTTGTACTAGTCCCTGGTTGTTAGTCATCATACTGACAGGGTTGTACTAGTCCCTGGTTGGTAGTCATCATATTGACAGGGTTGTACTAGTCCCTGGTTGTTAGTCATCATACTGACAGGGTTGTACTACTCCCTGGTTGTTAGTCATCATACTGACAGGGTTGTACTAGTCCCTGGTTGTTAGTCATCATACTGACAGGGTTGTATGGTTGGTAGTCATTATTGAGTCCCTTATTGTTAGTCAATGACATTGTACTGTACAGTCCTTATTGTTAACTGTCCTGGTTGTTAGTCATCATACTGACAGGGTTGTACTGTCTTGTCAGTCATCATTTGAAAGTCCCTGGTTGTACAACTAGTCCCTGGTTGTGAGTCATCATACTGACAGGGTTGTACTGTACTAGTCCCTGGTTGTTAGTCATCATACTGACAGGGTTGTACTAGTCCCTGGTTGTTAGTCATCATACTGACAGGGTTGTACTGTACTAGTCCCTGGTTGTTAGTCATCATACTGACAGGGTTGTACTAGTCCCTGGTTGTTAGTCATCATACTGACAGGGTTGTACTAGTCCCTGGTTGTTAGTCATCATACTGACAGGGTTGTACTAGTCCCTGGTTGTTAGTCATCATACTGACAGGGTTGTACTGTAGTCCCTGGTTGTTAGTCATCATACTGACAGGGTTGTACTGTACTAGTCCCTGGTTGTTAGTCATCATACTGACAGGGTTGTTAGTCATCATACTGACAGGGCTGTACTAGTCCCTGGTTGTTAGTCATCATACTTGTACTGTACAGGGTTGTCATCATACTGTTGTACCCTGGTTGTTAGTCATCATACTGACAGGGTTGTACTGTACTAGTCCTTGGTTGTTAGTCATCATACTGACAGGGTTGTACTAGTCCCTGGTTGGTAGTCATCATATTGACAGGGTTGTACTAGTCCCTGGTTGTTAGTCATCATACTGACAGGGTTGTACTAGTCCCTGGTTGTTAGTCATCATACTGACAGGGTTGTACTGTACTAGTCCCTGGTTGTTAGTCATCATACTGACAGGGTTGTACTGTACTAGTCCTTGGTTGTTAGTCATCATACTGACAGGGTTGTACTGTACTAGTCCCTGGTTGTTAGTCATCATACGGACAGGGTTGTACTAGTCCCTGGTTGTTAGTCATCATACTGACAGGGTTGTACTAGTCCCTGGTTGTTAGTCATCATACTGACAGGGTTGTACTGTACTAGTCCTTGGTTGTTAGTCATCATACTGACAGGGCTGTACTAGTCCCTGGTTTTAGTCATCATACTGACAGGGTTGTAAGTCCCTGGTTGTTAGTCATCATACTGACAGGGTTGTACTAGTCCCTGGTTGTTAGTCATCATACTGACAGGGTTGTACTAGTCCCTGGTTGTTAGTCATCATACACAGGGTTGTACTGTCCCTGGTTGTTAGTCATCATTCTGGGTTGTACTGTACTAGTCCCTGGTTGGTAGTCATCATACTGACAGGGTTGTACTAGTCCTTGGTTGTTAGTCATCATACTGACAGGGTTGTACTGTACTAGTCCTTGGTTGTTAGTCATCATACTGACAGGGTTGTTGTACTAGTCCCTGGTTGTTAGTCATCATACTGACAGGGTTGTACTGTAGTCCCTGGTTGTTAGTCATCATACTGACAGGGTTGTACTGTACTAGTCCCTGGTTGTTAGTCATCATACTGACAGGGTTGTACTAGTCCCTGGTTGTTAGTCATCATACTGACAGGGTTGTACTGTACTAGTCCCTGGTTGTTAGTCATCATACTGACAGGGTTGTACTAGTCCCTGGTTGTTAGTCATCATACTGACAGGGTTGTACTGTACTAGTCCCTGGTTGTTAGTCATCATACTGACAGGGTTGTACTAGTCCCTGGTTGTTAGTCATCATACTGACAGGGTTGTACTGTACTAGTCCTTGGTTGTTAGTCATCATACGGACAGGGTTGTACTAGTCCCTGGTTGTTAGTCATCATACTGACAGGGTTGTACTAGTCCCTGGTTGTTAGTCATCATACTGACAGGGTTGTACTGTACTAGTCCTTGGTTGTTAGTCATCATACTGACAGGGTTGTACTAGTCCCTGGTTGTTAGTCATCATACTGTCAGGGTTGTACTGTACTAGTCCTTGGTTGTTAGTCAACATACTGACAGGGTTGTACTGTACTAGTCCCTGGTTGTTAGTCATCATACTGACAGGGTTGTACTAGTCCCTGGTTGGTAGTCATCATATTGACAGGGTTGTACTGTACTAGTCCCTGGTTGTTAGTCAACATACTGACAGGGTTGTACTAGTCCTGGTTGTTAGTCATCATACGGACAGGGTTGTACTAGTCCCTGGTTGTTAGTCATCATACTGACAGGGTTGTACTAGTCCCTGGTTGTTAGTCATCATACTGACAGGGTTGTACTAGTCCCTGGTTGTTAGTCATCATACTGACAGGGTTGTACTAGTCCCTGGTTGTTAGTCATCATACTGACAGGGTTGTACTAGTCCCTGGTTGTTAGTCATCATACTGACAGGGTTGTACTGTACTAGTCCCTGGTTGTTAGTCATCATACTGACAGGGTTGTACTAGTCCCTGGTTGTTAGTCATCATACTGACAGGGTTGTACTGTACTAGTCCCTGGTTGTTAGTCATCATACTGACAGGGTTGTACTAGTCCCTGGTTGTTAGTCATCATACTGACAGGGTTGTACTGTACTAGTCCCTGGTTGTTAGTCCCTGGTTGTTAGTCATCATACTGACAGGGTTGTACTGTACTAGTCCCTGGTTGTTAGTCATCATACTGACAGGGTTGTACTAGTCCCTGGTTGTTAGTCATCATACTGACAGGGTTGTACTGTACTAGTCCCTGGTTGTTAGTCATCATACTGACAGGGTTGTACTGTACTAGTCCTTGGTTGTTAGTCATCATACTGACAGGGTTGTACTAGTCCCTGGTTGTTAGTCATCATACTGACAGGGTTGTACTGTACTAGTCCCTGGTTGTTAGTCATCATACTGGCAGGGTTGTACTGTACTAGTCCCTGGTTGTTAGTCATCATACTGACAGGGTTGTACTGTACTAGTCCTTGGTTGTTAGTCATCATACGGACAGGGTTGTACTGTTGGTTGTTAGTCATCATACTGACAGGGTTGTACTAGTCCCTGGTTGTTAGTCATCATACTGACAGGGTTGTACTGTACTAGTCCCTGGTTGTTAGTCATCATACTGACAGGGTTGTACTAGTCCCTGGTTGTTAGTCATCATACTGACAGGGTTGTACTGTACTAGTCCTGGTTGTTAGTCATCATACTGACAGGTGTACTAGTCCCTGGTTGTTAGTCATCATACTGACAGGGTTGTACTAGTCCCTGGTTGTTAGTCATCATACTGACAGGGTTGTACTGTTGTTAGTCCATTGGTTGTTAGTCATATACTGACAGGGTTGTACTAGTCCCTGGTTGTTAGTCATCATACTGACAGGGTTGTACTGTACTAGTCCCTGGTTGTTAGTCATCATACTGACAGGGTTGTACTGTACTAGTCCCTGGTTGTTAGTCATCATACTGACAGGGTTGTACTAGTCCCTGGTTGTTAGTCATCATACTGACAGGGTTGTACTGTACTAGTCCCTGGTTGTTAGTCATCATACTGACAGGGTTGTACTGTACTAGTCCTGGTTGTTAGTCATCATACTTGTACAGTCCTTGGTTGTTAGTCATCATACTGACAGGGTTGTACTAGTCCCTGGTTGTTAGTCATCATACTGACAGGGTTGTACTGTACTAGTCCTTGGTTGTTAGTCAACATACTGACAGGGTTGTACTAGTCCCTGGTTGTTAGTCATCATACTGTCAGGGTTGTACTGTACTAGTCCCTGGTTGTTAGTCATCATACTGACAGGGTTGTACTAGTCCCTGGTTGTTAGTCATCATACTGACAGGGTTGTACTGTACTAGTCCTTGGTTGTTAGTCATCATACAGACAGGGTTGTACTGTACTAGTCCTTGGTTGTTAGTCATCATATTGACAGGGTTGTACTAGTCCCTGGTTGTTAGTCATCATACTGACAGGGTTGTACTCATCCCTGGTTGTTAGTCATCATACTGACAGGGTTGTACTAGTCCCTGGTTGTTAGTCATCATACTGACAGGGTTGTACTAGTCCCTGGTTGTTAGTCATCATACTGACAGGGTTGTACTAGTCCCTGGTTGTTAGTCATCATACTGACAGGGTTGTACTAGTCCCTGGTTGTTAGTCATCATACTGACAGGGTTGTACTAGTCCCTGGTTGTTAGTCATCATACTGACAGGGTTGTACTGTACTAGTCCCTGGTTGTTAGTCATCATACTGACAGGGTTGTACTAGTCCCTGGTTGTTAGTCATCATACTGACAGGGTTGTACTAGTCCCTGGTTGTTAGTCATCATACTGACAGGGTTGTACTAGTCCCTGGTTGTTAGTCATCATACTGACAGGGTTGTACTAGTCCCTGGTTGTTAGTCATCATACTCACAGGGTTGCTCTGCACTAGTCCCTGGTTGTTAGCTACCGCTGTCAACCAGATGATGGTGATGACCGAGTTCAACACAAATGAAAAAAATAGGTTTTTGTGGAGCGTTATCCTCTGGCAGCTTAGACTCCTGGTAGGGAAAGAAAGAAAATATCCTTGAATGGACAACAATGGAAGGGGATTAATGTACTATCTTTATCGAGTTAAACTCCCTACAACTCCTTATAAATACATTCTCCCAACATAATTTATGACGCTTGTGTCGTTAATGCCTCCTTTTGAGTAGGCCAGTATGAATGAGTTTTTCCTCCTTCTTTCCACAGAAAATTATTCAATTATTCAATCTAAAGTAAGAAAAACACCATATTTCTATATACACTGCTCAAAAAAAGGGAACACTAAAATAACACATCCTAGATCTGAATGAATGAAATATTCTTATTAAATACTTTTTTCTTTACATAGTTGAATGTGTTGACAACAAAATCACACACAAATTATCAATGGAAATCAAATTTATCAACCCATGGAGTTCTGGATTTGGAGTCACACTCAAAATTAAAGTGGAAAACCACACTTCAGGCTGATCCAACTTTGATGTAATGTCCTTAAAACAAGTCAAAATGAGGCTCAGTAGTGTGTGTGGCCTCCACGTGCCTGTATGACCTCCCTACAACCCCTGGGCATGCTCCTGATGAGGTGGCGGATGGTCTCCTGAGGGATCTCCTCCCAGACCTGGACTAAAGCATCCGCCAACTCCTGGACAGTTTGTGGTGCAACGTGGCGTTGGTGGATGGAGCGAGACATGATGTCCCAGATGTGCTCAATTGGATTCAGGTCTGGGGAACTGGCGGGCCAGTCCATAGCATCAATGCCTTCCTCTTGCAGGAACTGTTGACACATTCCAGCCACATGAGGTCTAGCATTGTCTTGCATTAGGAGGAACCCAGGGCCAACCGCACCAGCATATGGTCTCACAAGGGGTCTGAGGATCTCATCTCGGTACCTAATGGCAGTCAGGTTACCTCTAGCGAGCACATGGAGGGCTGTGCGACCCCCCAAAGAAATGCCACCCCACACCATGACTGACCCACCGCCAAACCAGTCATGCTGGAGGATGTTGCAGGCAGCAGAACGTTCTCCACGGCGTCTCCAGACTCTGTCACGTTTGTC
Source organism: Oncorhynchus masou masou (assembly GCF_036934945.1). Lineage (NCBI taxonomy): Eukaryota > Metazoa > Chordata > Actinopteri > Salmoniformes > Salmonidae > Oncorhynchus > Oncorhynchus masou. Next base: position 16,923 of record NW_027008868.1, read on the forward strand.
ACGTGCTCAGTGTGAACCTGCTTTCATCTGTGAAGAGCACAGGGCACCAGTGGCGAATTTGCCAATCTTGATGTTCTCTGGCAAATGCCAAACGTCCTGCACGGTGTTGGGCTGTAAGCACAACCCCCACCTGTGGACGTCGGGCCCTCATACCACCCTCATGCAGTCTGTTTCTGACCGTTTGAGCAGACACGTGCACATTTGTGGCCTGCTGGAGGTCATTTTGCAGGGCTCTGGCAGTGCTCCTCCTGCTCCTCCTTGCACAAAGGCGGAGGTAGCGGTCCTGCTGCTGGGTTGTTACCCTCCTACGGCATCCTCCACGTCTCCTGATGTACTGGCCTGTCTCCTGGTAGTGCCTCCATGCTCTGGACACTACGCTGACAGACACAGCAAACCTTCTTGCCACAGCTCGCATTGATGTGCCATCCTGGATGAGCTGCACTACCTGAGCCACTTGTGTGGGTTGTAGACTCCGTCTCTTGCTAATTGCCTATAATTTCCACCTGTTGTCTATTCCATTTGCACAACAGCATGTGAAATTTATTGTCAATCAGTGTTGCTTCCTTAGTGGACAGTTTGATTTCACAGAAGTGTGATTGACTTGGAGTTGCATTGTGCTGTTTAAGTGTTCCCTTTATTTTTTTGAGCAGTGTATTTCTATATAATTTAAAACAGTAGTGGGGAATGCTCTAAGTTAAGATTTTGTTAGTTTTTTAATGATCATGTTTTGTAATTTTGTATTTTATTGGGTTTTGTGTTGATGTGTGTTTATATTGTGCAGGGCTCATTTGAAAAAGACACTTGGTCTCAATATGACACCATGTTAAAATAAAGGTTAATAAAATCAAATATAAAACAGGAGCATACTTATGGGCTAACAGAGTAACTTACTTGAAATGGAAAAATATTCCCAATGAGAAGAACAATGACGTTAGCGACAGTCCATGTCCAATCAGAACCAGGTAGTAGAGATTCATCGCTGTCTGAGAAAGAATAAACCATGTCAACCTAACATGCATTACAATATAATATCCACAACAACACAACTACATTAAAAAGTTTATCAAAAGGTCACGTGTCTTACCACTCTTCCTGCACTGGTGTATGCCGTACATTTGGTGTAGTTTGTCCATGTCCTGTTGCTCTCCGGGTGTAGAAACCAATTACCCGTTTCACTGCACACTTTGGACGCCATTTCTGGTGATTGGAGAAACAGAAGGTGAGTGATGTAGTGCATCAACCAACGTGAGTCAACAAAAGAGTGGACAGGTGTGACACTTGCTCGTTTCAGCAATCAACACAGCATTAATTAAAAAAGAATGATATCCATTCATGAGAATAACTTTCATCCCTTTATCCATACTAAAATGAATGTTGAAAACAGCAAAGGACATTTCTCTAAAAGCCTAACAGAGAATAGCCAGGCTGACTCGTACATTACCTTATACAGTCATACAATAATCTCTGTTCAATGTCGTTGGGTTGGAGAGACCAGCCAGATTGCAAAATACAGACCTGCTGTGTCAAAGTCTTGGAAGTAGTCTGGACAGTGTTGGTTTGTAGTGAAGCCTGCCTCTGTGTCCTCCCAGCACAGCCAGCCATCCCACGTCCTGTTACAAACTGGCCCTGAGTGAAGGGACACAACAACACAGGCAGTTTAAAGGGATACTTCGGGATTTTGTCAATGAGCATGCTAGCAGATACCCATAGTCATCGCGCTAACGCTAGTTAGCATTGGTTCGCAAAGCTACCTCTAACTTCCTTCATACTGCACACATAATAATGGCATCCACAAGTTCATCTGACTCTAGGGAAATAGGTTTAGCCAAAATCCGGAAGTATCCCTTTAAGCAAACTTTTAAGTTGAAACTGAAACTAGGAGGTCAGTTCCTTAGAAGGTGCTATAAGAGCGTCACTGGTAAATGTAAATGTGCTATTCACTGGGGTTAGGACAGTTAAGACTGAAGATTATTTCAAATTCAAATTGAATATGCTAAGAGTAAAATACTCTACCATGCAAATCATAAGATTGAAATTGAACAAATGAGCTACCCCATTACAACCTGCACCACACCACCCGTAAGGGACCCTTACCTATTTTGTTGTGTTTGTCGTTTTTCATGATCTTCTGATAGCACTCAAACTGAGCAGTGACTATGGTGTTCCTGGTGACACCGATGTCGTGGTAGACGTTCTGGGTATGGTGCTGCTGGGAGTCATTCCCCTCAAGGCTCGCCAACACGCACAGCTGTGAAAAAAATGGCTAACACTCAGAGGAAACGATACACTCACGGACAGGTAAGGAGATGATCATAGAGTATTTTAGAGTATCAAACCAAATCAAGAGAGTGAAAGTGTGGATTTGAGAGTTAAATATGAGTTATGATCATGTTTTTACGACTTTCAAGAGCAACCATATTCACTCTGCATGCCACAGTGAGTTTATAAAAGGCATATCGAGGACAAAGGGTAAATGACTTCACAACTTGGGTGAGTATATTACCTCAGTGACAGAACACAGCAACAGAAGTGAGAATATGCCGTGAGCATCCATCCTGGCTCTGCTGTCAACGGGTCCTGGAGGAGAGATAGAGACAGGTCAGCAGGTCTGTCAACGGGTCCTGGAGGAGAGATAGAGACAGGTCAGCAGGTCTGTCAACGGGTCCTGGAGGAGAGATAGAGACAGGTCAGCAGGTCTGTCAACGGGTCCTGGAGGAGAGATAGATCAGAGACAGGAGAGATAGAGACAGGTCAGCAGGTCTGTCAACGGGTCCTGGAGGAGAGATAGAGACAGGTCAGCAGGTCTGTCAACGGGTCCTGGAGGAGAGATAGAGACAGGTCAGCAGGTCTGTCAACGGGTCCTGGAGGAGAGATAGAGACAGGTCAGCAGGTCTGTCAACGGGTCCTGGAGGAGAGATAGAGACAGGTCAGCAGGTCTGTCAACGGTCCTGGAGGAGAGATAGAGACAGGTCAGCAGGTCTGTCAACAGGTGGAAGGGCAGGTTCTGTCACTCCTGAGGAGAGATAGAGACAGGTCAGCAGGTCTGTCAACGGGTCCCAGCCAGCTTTTACTGAGAGATATCTATGGCTCAGAGCCAAGACTGCTTGCAATAATCCCCTATCGGTCTCAGAGAAACAGGGAGAAGAGGGAGAGATCACAGTCATAATGATACACTAAAAACAAGTTTTTTTCAAGAAGACCTTTATAGATTGATCTAGATGAACCATTCATATGATTGAATGCTATGTCACTCATATGATACATTAATTACATTATTATCAATTACATTCTCAATTACAGGGTAGCCTTGTGGTTTGAGCGTTGGACTAGTAATCGAAAGGTTGCAAGTTCGAATCCCCAAGCTGACAAAGTACAAATCTGTCGTTCTGCCCCTGAACAGGCAGTTAACCCACTGTTCCTAGGCCGTCATTGAAAATAAGAATTTGTTCTTAACTGACTTGACTAGTAAAATAAAGGTAAAATGAAATATGAATGTTATGTCCAGGGGTGCAACTTTCACTGTGGACAAGGGGGACATGCCCCCCCACACATTCTGATATTGCATTTTTGTCCCCCCAGTTTTACCGTTGGAATGTGATACAAAACGAGGCAACGGTCTGCTTTAGGCCCATGCGTAAAAATATTAATGTCCCCCTCACACACTTCTAAAACCAAAGTTGCGCTGGTTATGTCACCACTGACATAGCCAACTACCCCAACTACCCTATCACATCCATGTCAGTAAACAAGATGTCTGAGTCTATTTCCAAATACACTTGTTTTGTTTGAAAGCATTAAAGAGACACGTGTTGATGTGATGAAGCCATCAATCACACAGAACTGAACCCAGAACCGGCCCCTTTGATCCTTTCCTAAATAATAAAACACACATGGAGGTGCAGCCCAATAGCATCTGTGAAGGGAACAGCACCAACTGACAAATATACTACCCGTAAACCTAAGATACCGTACATAGCGAGTAGTGGGTAATATAAATCTTCTATCACATACATTCAGGTCCAGAACTATTCGGACATTGACCAAGTTATTATTATTTTAACTGTCAACCAAAGTTGAAATCAATTCATGAATATAACCTGAAAGGGCAGATTTTCAGCTTTAATTTGAGGGTATTTACCTCCAAATCAGGTGAATGGTGTAGGAATTACAGCACTGTTTATATGTGACCCCATTTTAAGGGCCCAAAAGTCATTGGAAATTGGCTGCTCAGCTGTTCCATGGCTAGCTGTGTGTTATTCCCTCAATTCGTTCATTTATAAGTAATCAGATGAAAGATCTAGAGTTGATTTCAAGTGTGGCATTTGCATTTGGACTCTGTTGCTGTTAACCCTCAACATGAAGTCTGTCACTGCCAGTGAAGCAAGCCATCATGAGGCTGACATTTCAAAACAAACCCATCAGAGAGAGAGCAAAAACATGAGGTGTGGCCAAATCAACTATTTGGTACATTCTGAAAAAGAAAGAACACACTGGTGAGCTCAGGAACACCAAAAGGCCCGGAAGACCACGGAAAACAACTGTGATGGATGACAGAATAATTATTTCCCTGGTGAAAAGAAACCCCTTCACAACAGTTGTCCAGATCAAGAACACTCCCCAGGAGGTAGGTGTATCTGTGTCAAAGTCAACAATCAAGAGAAAACTTCACCAGAGTAAATACAGACGGTTTAGCACAAGATGTAAACCACTGGCAAGCCTCAAAAACAGGAAGACCAGATTAAGAGTTTGCCAAATAACATCTAAGAAAACCTGTACAGTTCTGGAACAACATCCTATGGACAGATGAGACAAATATCAACTTGTACCAGACGGCTGGAAAGAGATGAGTATGCAGAAGGGAAGGAACTGCTCATGATCCGAAGTATACCACCTCATCTGTGAAGCATGGTGGAGGGGGTGTTATGGTCATATATGGCTGCCAATGGAATTGGTTCCCTTGTATTCAGATTCAGCCAAATGCTTCAAAACTCATTGGACGTTGCTTCACAGTGCAGATGGACAATGACCCGAAGCAATACTGCGAAAGCAACACGATGCTTTTTAAAGGCAAAGAAGTGGAATGTTCTGCAATGGCCAAGTCAATCACCTGACCTGAATCCAATTCAGCATGCACTTCCCTTGCAGAAGGCAAAACCGAAGGCAAAATGCCCCAAGAACAAGCAGGAACTGAAGACAGCTGCAGTAAAGGCCTGACGGAGCATCACCAGAGAAGAAACCCAGCATCTGGTGATGTCTATGGGTTACACACTTCAGGCAGTTATTGACTGCAAAATATTTTTTTAAACTCACAATTTAATTTATGATTATGTTAGTTTGTCCAATGACTTTGAGCCCCTAAAATTGGGGGTCACGTATAAAAAGTGCTGTCATTTCTACACCGTCACCTGATTTGGAGGTAAATACCAAATTAAAGCTGAAAGTCTGCACTTTCACCTCACATTCATAATTGAATTTCAATGTCATTTATTTCCAACTCCAATATGCTGTGTTTCCTTCCAAATCCATTGTGGTGGTGTACGGAGCCAAAATGATAATCACTTGGTCAATGTCCAAATATTTATATAAATCCACAGGGATCTGGGCTACTCAAACTCCCACCGCTGGATATTAATGCATTAGCTATCTTTTCTAAAACAAAAACAGAGCTCGCGATGGTCGTTCCCCAAACATGCAGCGTCAGGTTTAAACCATCAGCTTGGCAATAAGACAAAAGCACTTCTCTTCTCTGAAGCCAAGCAGAATAACAGCAGGCCCAACCATGATAACCTTGTGCCCTTCCTGAAGCACCAGGGAGGAACAGCAGGGAGGGGCCTGAGAGACATGTCAGGGTTTTTCTCCAAGCTTTACCGGGTCATAACATGAAGGCTTGAGTCTGCCATCACCCCAAAGGTTCTACAGTACCAAATGAATGGAATTCATGAGGGGGTGAAAGAGAGAGCAGGCAGAACCAAGGAAACATGGAGGTATTTACCCCCTCCCCCTACCATCCTCTGAATCTCTCTCTATCCCTTCTCTCTTTCTCCCCCTTCCTTCTATTCCGGCAGTAGCCCCATCCTCTCTCTCCTTCTCCTCTCCCTGTCTCTCTTGAAATTTCTCTTTCCGGCTAGCCCCATCCTCTCTCTCCTTGGACTCTCCCTGTCTCTCTCTATCCCTCTCTCTTTCTCCCCCTCTCCTTCTCTTTCCGGCAGTAGCCCCAGTCCTCCATCCTTCTCCTCTCCCTGTCTCTCTCTATCCCTCTCTCTCTTTCTCCCCCTCTCCTTCTCTTTCCGGCAGTAAAACATCCTCCTGTCCTTCTCCTTCCCTGTCTCTTCTGGACTCTCCCCCTCTCCTTCTCTGTCCGGCAAAGCCCCATCCTCTCTCTCCATGAAGTCCCCCAGGAACTCCTTCTCTTTCCGGAAGTGCCATCCAAAAACTCCCTGTCTCTCTCTATCCCTGAGGCTCTTTCTCCCCCTCTCCTTCTCTTTCCGGCAGTAACCCCATCCTCTCTCTCCTTCAGAGAGGTCAGTAAAAATCCTGAGGTCTCCCAAATCCCTGTCTTCTACATTCTGAAAAAAGAAAGAACACCTGGTCTCTTTCCGGCAGTAGCCCCATCCTCTCTCTCTCCTCCTTCCACGGCAGTAAACCCACTCTGATCCCTTCTCTTTCTCCCCCCCATCCTTCTGAAAAGGCAGTAGCCCCAACAGTCCCCCTCTCCTTCTCCTTCCCTGGTCTCTCTCTATCTGTGTCAAAGTCAACAATCCCCTCTCCTTCTCTTTCCGGCAGAGAAATCCCCCTCTCCTTCTTCTCCCAGTAGCCCCCTCAATTCCTTCTCTATCCCTGAACTTCCCTCCCCCTTCCTTCTCTTTCCGGCAGTAGCCCCATCCTCCAAGATGGCAGTAGCTCTCTCTACCCTCTCTGGCTCTTCCCCATCCCCTCTCCTTCTCATTCCGGAAGCCCCATCCTGAAGGGTTATTCCCTCCCCCTCTCCAAATAACATCTAAGAAAACTCCTTCTCTTTCCGGCAGTAGCCCCATCCTCTCTTCCTTCTCCTCTCCCTGTCTCCCTATCCCTCATCTCTCCTTCATGGGCAGTGAGCAAATCTCCTTCTCCTTCCCAAAGAGAAGAGTAAAAACTTTCTCCTCTCTGATTCCGAAAAGCAGTAGCCCCACCTCTCTCTCCCTTCTCTCCCTTCCGCCTCTAGACCCAGGGTGGAGGGGGTCCTCATCCTCTGGCAGTAGCCAATCCCTCTATCTTCCCTTCTCTCTCTATTCCCCCAAATCTCCTTCTCTTTCCGGCAGTAGCCCCATCCTGTGCTCCTTCTCTTTCCGGCTCCCCAGGTCTCCTTCTCTTTCCGGCAGTAGCCCCATCCTGCTTTCCCCCTTTCCTCCCTTCTCCCGGCAGTAGCCCCATCCCTCTCCTTCTGGAATGTTCTCTTCCGGCAGTAGCCCCATCCTCAATCACCGGCATCTGGACCCCTCTCCTATCCCTCCCATCCCCCCCCCTCCTCATCTTTCCGGCAGTAGCCCCATCCCCTCTCTCCTTCTCTTTCCCAAAAGCCCCATCCCCCCTCTCCTTCTCTTTCTAGCCCCCCTCTTCTCCTTCTCTTTCACAGATTATGCCCCATCCCCCTCTCCTTCTCTTTCCGGCAGTAGCCCCATCCTCTCTCTATCCCTTTGTCTCTCAGTCCCTCCCCCCTCTCTCCTTCTCTTTCCGGCAAGCCCCAATCCCCTCTCCTTCTCCTTCCCCCTTCCCTCTCTAAGGCTCTCTCTTTCTAGCCCCCTCCCCCCCCTCCCTTCTCTTTCCGGAGCCCCATCCCCTCTCCTTCTCCTCTCCCTGAAACCCAGCATCTGGTGATGTCTTGGGTTACACACTTCCGGCAGTAGCCCCATCCTCTCTCTCACTTTAATTTATGATTATGTCCCTAGTTTCTCCAATGACTTTGAGCCCCTCCCCCTGGGGTCACTATAAAAAGTGCCCCATCCCTTCTACTCCTTCACCTGATTTGTCCCCATCCCCCCCTCTCCTTCTCTTTCCGGCAGTAGCCCCATCCTCTCCCTTCTCTTTCCGGCAGTATTTCCAACCCCCTCTCCTTCTCTTTCCGGCAGTAGCCCCATCCACTCTTTCCGGCTTATCCCCCTCCCTTCTCTTTCCGGCCCCCTCCCCCCTTTATTCTCTTTCCAAGTAGCCCCATCCTCTCTCTCCTCCACTTTCCGGATATTAATGCATCCTCAAAATGGCAGTAGCTCCATCCTCTCTCCCTTCTCTTTCCCAAATATTTCCTCTAAACCATCTCTTTCCGGCAATAGCTCCAACCCCTCTCTTCTCTTTCCGGCAGTAGCCCCATCCATCTAACCTTCTCCCTTTCCCCATGTCTCCTTCTCTTTCCGGCAGTAGCCCCTTCCTCAAAAACAGGGCTCTTTCCCTGTCCCCATCCCCCTCTCTCCTTCTCTTTCCAGGTTATCCCCCTCTCCTTCTCTTTCCGGCAGTAAGCCCCATCCCCCTCTCCTTCTCTTTCCCTGCTAGCCCCATCCCCCCCTCTCCTTCTCTTTCCGGCAGTAGCCCCATCCTCCCTCCTTCTCTCTCTATCCCTCTCTCTCTTTCTCCCCCTTCCTTCTCTTTCCGGCAGTAGCCCCATCCCCCCTCTCCTTCTCTTTCCCAGTCCCCATCCCTCTCCTTCTCTTTCCTTCTCCTTCTCTTTCCGGCAGTAGCCCCATCCTTCTCCTTCTCTTTCCGGCAGTAGCCCCATCCCCCTGAGTTCTCTTTCCCGGCAGTAGCCCCATCACCCTTCCTTCTTCTCTCAGTACTCTCTGAATGGAATTCTCCTTCTCTTTCCGGAGAGAGCCCCATCCCCCCTCTCCTTCTCTTTCCGGCAGTAGCCCCCCCCCCCTCTCCTTCTCTTTCCGGAGGTAGCCCCATCCCCTCCCCTGTCTCCTCTTTCTAGCCCCCTCTCCTCCTTCTCTTTCCGGCAGTAGCCCCATCCTCTCTCTCCTTCTCCTTTCCCTGTCCCCATCTATCCCTCTCTCCTTCTTCCCGGCAGTAGCCCCATCCTCTCTCTTCTCCTTCCCTGTCCCCATCCTCTCTCTCTCCCCCTTCCTTCTTTCCGGCAGTAGCCCCATCCTCTCTCTCTTCTCCTCTCCCTGTCCCCTATCCCTCTCTTTCTCCCCCTTCCTTCTCTTTCCGGCAGTAGCCCCATCCTCTCTCTCCTTCTCCTCTCCCTGTCTCTCTCTATCCCTCTCTCTTTCTCCCCCTCCTTCTCTTTCCGGCAGTAGCCCCATCCTCTCTCTCCTTCTCTTTCCCTAGCCCCATCCTCTCTCTCCTTCTCTTTCCGGCAGTAGCCCCATCCTCTCTCTCCTTCTCTTTCCGGCAGTAGCCCCATCCTCTCTCTCCTTCTCTTTCCGGCAGTAGCCCCATCCTCTCTCTCCTTCTCCTCTCCCTGTCTCTCTCTATCCCTCTCTCTCTTTCTCCCCCCTCTCCTTCTCTTTCCGGCAGTAGCCCCATCCTCTCTCTCCTTCTCTTTCCAGCAGTAGCCCCATCCTCTCTCTCCTTCTCTTTCCGGCAGTAGCCCCATCCTCTCTCTCCTTCTCTTTCCAGCAGTAGCCCCATCCTCTCTCTCCTTCTCTTTCCGGCAGTAGCCCCATCCTCCCTCTCCTTCTCTTTCCAGCAGTAGCCCCATCCTCTCTCTCCTTCTCTTTCCGGCAGTAGCCCCATCCCCCTCTCCTTCTCTTTCCGGCAGTAGCCCCATCCCCCTCTCCTTCTCTTTCCGGCAGTAGCCCCATCCTCCCTCTCCTTCTAGCCCCATCCTCTCTCTCCTTCTCTTTCCGGCAGTAGCCCCCATCCCAGCCCTCCTAAATCAGGAAGCACTTGTCAACCCTCTGACAGTTTGTTTAACTTATGTCCTTCTCCAACACACCCCTGGAAATGTACCCAAACCTTTCCACTGTCCAAAACCCTAGTCACCACACAGTGCTTTCTCTCTTAAAGGGGCCCTTCAGGGGCACCAAGCCCATTCCACTGTGTAGCTCAGACACCTGAAGAGGAAAGTGTTGTTGCACTCGTTTTGTTACAGCCCTGCAACCAGTGCTTGACTTGGACTGAAATAGGTGCCTGTACTGTTGATATTTAGAAGCAGGAGCTCCACAACACGTTTGAGCTAATATTCTATATGGAACAGGAGCTCAAGCAGTAGAAACGTTCAGGTGCCGGTGAGCTCCTGCCCAAGTCAAGCACCGCCTGCACCTGTATAGTATTGAAATAAGATAAACCTTTTGTCAGTGTGTGTGTACTCTCACATCTCATCTCTTTGGAATGGAATCTTTTCACATCAACGAACTGCAGCAAAACCAATCACCAATGTGTGTACATTTTACACGGTGCTGCTTCTGAAGTCAGAACCAAAGCCTTCTATCAATCTGTTTAGACTGACCATGGTGCTTTAGTAACCACGTAACCATGGCAATGAGACGTTAGCCAGCAGACATCTGCAGTCCAGACTATTTCGTAACAGGCAGTGTGCGCCATTCAGCAGGCATCACGAAGTGGCTTCCAGACATACTCCAAACTGTCTGAATCTCCCTGACAACAGTTAGTGAAGGTTCTATTACCCTGAGAAGGACCAATGTCATCATAGAACTCAGTGAAGCTGCGCAACCAGACAATATGTGGCATTGTAATGCTCAAAAGAAAGAACATTAAAATAACAAGATGACAAGTTGGTAGAAAAGCGATGAAACTTCTATAGTATCACCTTGTGTGTGAAGGATATAGCCGTTGATATGTGTTATTTCCTTTGTTCATATTGTCTCCCTGCCTTTCGTGAAGTTTTCTTTCTAGAAGTGCATATATTCCTGCCGTGCTGCATCACACCATGGCCAGCCCTATCTATCTAAACCATATTATCCCTTAGCATTTCATCATTTTCAAAGTCCCTCTTACATAAAAATGCAGATAACAACAACAACAAAAACAACAACAGCAACAGGGTAGGAGTGGACGTAAACCGTGATTTTGAAACAACTGTTCTTCAGAGGAACTCTGCATGGTTGAACAAGCTTTATTAGCTCTTGACCCAATCTTAACAATCAACAATATACTATCACTTTATTATCATTAGGCCTATTTGTGTAGACAGTTTTATTCTGATCCACCTTGATAGCCTACCCAAACCCAATCAGAACCAATTCCAGAAAGATACCAGAAATGATTCCAATTTGTCATTCTGCTGGACTGGAATTCATTAAAATGTGTCTTACCTTACAGAGAAATGTAGCCTTCAAATGAAAAGAAAATAGCAAATTCTGCTTTTCCCGAACCTTTTTCCAGAGCCCGAATAGTCCGGTTGTCCGTTCACTAATGGTTCAATCCAGTGTGCTCTACGGTAAAAGCGAGGAGAGGAGCTCGAGCTTCAAATTGAAATTGATCCACTACAGTGGCATCCTGTGACATCATCACAAACCGCCTCTTCCTTCCGAGGGTCTCGTCCCCTTTTGGATTGCTGGTGTCAGAATGCCCTCAGTCTGGCTCTGATTTAGACTATTTTACATCTCTATATTCGTTGGGAGTGTCACATTTCGACTACAATTGAATTAGGCTGACCGACATTTTCCAAATTTGATAGGCCTATACACATTTTTTAAATGATCAAATAAGCTAAAAACGTCTTAAATATATATATAGTTTAATGTAACTTAAAACATATACTTTACTTACTTGATCCATCTACCCATTTCTTTGACCAAAAATAAGCGCACACTTTTTCTCCTTGCTTAAAGTCCAATACTGCCTCTCTGTGGGGTAAACATGGAACGGCAAGGGACACAAACACGCACATACTGTACAGACACTCTTAACACACACATTATTTGTTGTATTGTTTGAATGTTATTTTATTTTGTATTTATATATCGTTGTATTTAACATTTGTGTGACTGTTTTTTAAATGTATTGCATTTTTTTACTCCTGGAGGAGTAGCTGCTGCTTCTGCAAAAGTTAATGGGGATCCAAATAAACAAGTTAAGCCACATCAGTTGACTTCCATGTTTCTCTCTAAATGTTCAATAATGTTGCATCCTCCTGAACAAACCCCAGGTTTAAAATCTTAAACTGGGTTGTTTGAGCCCTGATTTTAACTTCATTTAACTAGGCAAGTCAGCTAAGAACAAATTCTAATTTTCAATGACAGCCTAGGAACAGTTTTGTACCCTGTCAGCTCAGGGATTTGAACTTGCAACCTTTTGGTTACTAGCTCAATGAGCTTACCACTAGGCTATGCTGCCACCCCTGATTGGCTGACAGCCGTGGTATATCAGACCGTATAACACGAGTATGACAAAACATGTATTTTTACTGCTCTAATTACATTGGTAACCAGTTTCTAATAGCAATTAAGGCACCTCAGGGGTTTGCGGTATGTTGGCCGTGGTAGGTTGGCCGTGGTAGGTTGGCCGTGGTAGGTTGGCCGTGGTAGGTCGGCCGTGGTATGTCGGCCGTGGTATGTCGGCCAACCTCCGTGCCTTAGTGCTGAATTACAATGTAGTTATAGAGGGTATCCATAAGACGGGATCTTTGTTAGATACAGATATTGGAAATGGCAAGGAAAAAAGACAACTTGAAATCACTGAAAGCTGATGTGAATATTTGTTTGTACAGTATACTTGCTTTCAATTGGCACTACTTCAAGTAGCTTAATCAATTCCACTCACTGAACCATCTGTCTCGCCTACACAGAATTTGAATGACATTGACACTGAATCAAAATCCACTGCAGAAAAGTAACCTATTTCATGGCCTGCCAGTCATTGTAGAGAGTCATTTCCTGAACCCAGACACAGCTTTGATCAAGTTTGACCCATTTCATTCTCGGATGAAAATGTACAAATTAACAAGTGGCATTACATGTCACTCCAAGGGGTCTTTGAGTCTAAAGGCAATAAAAAAACCTTAACTTGTGTGAAGCCGACTTAAGCAAAGGGATTGTAATGCAAAAGGAGCTGAGAAAATGATTAGTGAAGCTCTGATGGTGTTTCTGATGTTTCTAAGGATAAGAGACAAACTCATTAGCTCTCTTATGGGATAACTCAGATTAAAGCATTAAATGAACGTTTCATATTTATTTTAATGACATTGCTCACTGGGTTTGACACAATAGCTTCTTCAAAACCCTTAAATGATCCTTATAAAGGGCGCTCAGTCATTGCTAAGCATCTATAAAATCTCTTAGAACACAACCACTGGTCATTAAATCAGCCATAAAAATGTCTTGTTTTCAGCTGTTGCTCCATGACATTAAAACACCCAATTATTCTGCTGCATAATGTATTTCTTTGGTTCACTTCATTCATCCATGTAATTAGGGTGCAAATC
>NW_027008868.1:30782-67984 GCF_036934945.1 Oncorhynchus masou masou
GAAGGAGAGAGAGGATGGGGCTACTGCCGGAAAGAGAAGGAGAGAGAGGATGGGGCTACTGCCGAAAGAGAAGGAGAGAGAGAGGATGGGGCTACTGCCGGAAAGAGAAGAGAGAGAGAGGATGGGGCTACTGCCGGAAAAGAGAAGGAGAGAGAGGATGGGGCTACTGCCGGAAAGAGAAGGAGAGAGAGGGATGGGGCTACTGCCGGGAAAGAGAAGGAGAGGATGGGGATGGGGGATACTGCCGGAAAGAGAAGGAGAGGGGGGGAGGGGCTACTGCCGGAAAGAGAAGGAGAGAGGGGGATGGGGCTACTGCCGGAAAGAGAAGGAGAGAGAGGATGGGGCTACTGCCGGAAAGAGAAGGAGAGGGGGGATGGGGCTACTGCCGGAAAGAGAAGGAGAGAGAGGATGGGGCTACTGCCGGAAAGAGAAGGAGAGGGGGGAGGGGGCTACTGCCGGGAAAGAGAAGGAGAGAGGGGAGGGGGCTACTGCCGGAAAGAGAAGGGGAGGGGGGGGATGGGGCTACTGCCGGAAAGAGAAGGAGAGGGGGAGGGGGCTACTGCCGGAAAGGGGGGGAGAAGGAGAGAGAGGATGGGGCTACTGCCGGAAAGAGAAGGAGAGGGGGATGGGGGCTACTGCCGGAAAGAGAAGGAGAGGGGGAGGGGGCTACTGCCGGAAGAGAAGGAGAGAGAGGATGGGGCTACTGCCGGAAAGAGAAGGAGAGGGGGATGGGGGCTGCCGGAAAGAGAGAGGAGAGGGGGGATGGGGCTACTGGGAGAAGAGAAGGAGAGAGAGGAGGGGGCTACTGCCGGAAAGAGAAGGAGAGGGGGGGAGGGGGCTACTGCCGGAAGAGAAGGAGAGAGAGGATGGGGCTACTGCCGGAAAGAGAAGGAGAGGGGGGATGGGGCTACTGCCGGAAAGAGAAGGAGAGGGGGGAGGGGGCTACTGCCGGAAAGAGAAGGAGAGAGAGGGATGGGGCTACTGCCGGGAAAGAGAAGGAGAGGGGGATGGGGCTACTGCCGGAAAGAGAAGGAGAGGGGGGAGGGGGCTACTGCCCCGGAAAGAGAAGGAGAGAGAGGATGGGGCTACTGCCGGAAAGAGAAGGAGAGGGGGGGAGGGGCTACTGCCGGAAAGAGAAGGAGAGGGGGATGGGGCTACTGCCGGAAAGAGAAGGAGAGGGGGAGGAGGGGGCTACTGCCGGAAAGAGAAGGAGAGGGGGATGGGGCTACTGCCGAAAGAGAAGGGAGGGGGATGGGGCTACTGCCGAAAGAGAAGGAGAGGGGGAGGGGGCTACTGCCGGAAAGAGAAGGAGAGGGGGATGGGGCTACTGCCGGAAAGAGAAGGAGAGGGGGATGGGGGCTACTGCCGGAAAGAGAAGGAGAGGGGGATGGGGCTACTGCCGGAAAGAGAAGGAGAGGGGGATGGGGGCTACTGCCGGAAAGAGAAGGAGAGGGGGATGGGGCTACTGCCGGAAAGAGAAGGAGAGGGGGATGGGGGCTACTGCCGGAAAGAGAAGGAGAGGGGGATGGGGCTACTGCCGGAAAGAGAAGGAGAGGGGGGATGGGGCTACTGCCGGAAAGAGAAGGAGAGGGGGAGGGGGCTACTGCCGGAAAGAGAAGGAGAGAGAGGATGGGGCTACTGCCGGAAAGAGAAGGAGAGGGGGGAGGGGCTACTGCCGGAAAGAGAAGGAGAGAGAGAGGATGGGGCTACTGCCGGAAAGAGAAGGAGAGGGGGGATGGGGCTACTGCCGGAAAGAGAAGGAGAGAGAGGATGGGGCTACTGCCGGAAAGAGAAGGAGAGGGGGGATGGGGAGAAAGAGAGGAGAGGGGGGATGGGGCTACTGCCGGAAAGAAGAAGGAGAGGGGGAGAAGAGAGAGACAGGAGAGGAGAAGGAGAGAGGATGGGGCTACTGCCGGAAAGAGAAGGAGAGAGAGGATGGGGCTACTGCCGGAAAGAGAAGGAGAGAGAGGATGGGGCTACTGCCGGAAAGAGAAGGAGAGGGGGGATGGGGCTACTGCCGGAAAGAGAAGGAGAGAGAGGATGGGGCTACTGCCGGAAAGAGAAGGAGAGGGGGATGGGGCTACTGCCGGAAAGAGAAGGAGAGGGGGGATGGGGCTACTGCCGGAAAGAGAAGGAGAGGGGGGGATGGGGCTACTGCCGGAAAGAGAAGGAGAGGGGGGATGGGGCTACTGCCGGAAAGAGAAGGAGAGGGGGATGGGGCTACTGCCGGAAAGAGAAGGAGAGAGAGGATGGGGCTACTGCGGAAAGAGAAGGAGAGAGAGGATGGGGCTACTGCCGGAAAGAGAAGGAGAGAGAGGATGGGGCTACTGCCGGAAAGATGGGGAGGAGAGAGAGGATGGGGCTACTGGCCGGGAAAGAGAAGGAGAGAGAGGATGGGGCTACTGCCGGAAAGAAGGAGAGAGGATGGGGCTACTGCCGGAAAGAGAAGGAGAGGGGGATGGGGCTACTGCCGGAAAGAGAAGGAGAGGGGGAGAGGGGCTACTGCCGGAAAGAGAAGGAGAGAGAGGATGGGGCTACTGCCGGAAAGAGAAGGAGAGAGAGGATGGGGCTACTGCCGGAAAGAGAAGGAGAGGGGGATGGGGCTACTGCCGGAAAGAGAAGGAGAGAGAGGATGGGGCTACTGCCGGAAAGAGAAGGAGAGGGGAGGGGGCTACTGCCGGAAAGAGAAGGAGAGGGGGAGGGGGCTACTGCCAGGAAAGAGAAGGAGAGGGGGATGGGGCTACTGCCGGAAAGAGAAGGAGAGGGGGGAGGGGGCTACTGCCGGAAAGAGAAGGAGAGAGAGGATGGGGCTACTGCCGGAAAGAGAAGGAGAGGGGGGATGGGGCTACTGCCGGAAAGAGAAGGAGAGGGGGGAGGGGGCTACTGCCGGAAAGAGAAGGAGAGAGAGGATGGGGCTACTGCCGGAAAGAGAAGGAGAGGGGGATGGGGCTACTGCCGGAAAGAGAAGGAGAGGGGGGATGGGGCTACTGCCGGAAAGAGAAGGAGAGAGAGGAGGGGGCTACTGCCGAAAGAGAAGGAGAGGGGGGAGGGGGCTACTGCGGAAAGAGAAGGAGAGAGAGGATGGGGCTACTGCCGGAAAGAGAAGGAGAGGGGGGATGGGGCTACTGCCGAGGAAAGAGAAGGAGAGGGGGAGGGGCTACTGCCGGAAAGAGAAGGAGAGAGAGGATGGGGCTACTGCCGGAAAGAGAAGGAGAGGGGGGATGGGGCTACTGCCGGAAAGAGAAGGAGAGGGGGAGGGGGCTACTGCCGGAAAGAGAAGGGAGAGAGAGGATGGGGCTACTGCCGGAAGAGAAGGAGAGGGGGATGGGGCTACTGCCGGAAAGAGAGAAGGAGAGGGGGATGGGGCTACTGCCGGAAAGAGAAGGAGAGGGGGAGGGGGCTACTGCCGGAAAGAGAAGGAGAGGGGGGAGGGGGCTACTGCCGGAAAGAGAAGGAGAGGGGGGATGGGGCTACTGCCGGAAAGAGAAGGAGAGGGGGGAGGGGGCTACTGCCGGAAAGAGAAGGAGAGGGGGATGGGGCTACTGCCGGAAAGAGAAGGAGAGGGGGGAGGGGGCTACTGCCGGAAAGAGAAGGAGAGGGGGGATGGGGCTACTGCCGGAAGAGAAGGAGAGAGGATGGGGCTACTGCCGGAAAGAGAAGGAGAGGGGGATGGGGCTACTGCCGGAAAGAGAAGGAGAGGGGGGGATGGGGCTACTGCCGGAAAGAGAAGGGAGAGAGGATGGGGCTACTGCCGGAAAGAGAAGGAGAGGGGGATGGGGCTACTGCCGGAAAGAGAAGGAGAGGGGGGATGGGGCTACTGCCGGAAAGAGAAGGAGAGAGAGGAGGGGGCTACTGCCGGAAAGAGAAGGAGGGGGGAGGGGGGCTACTGCCGGAAAGAGAAGGAGAGAGAGGATGGGGCTACTGCCGGAAAGAGAAGGAGAGGGGGAGGGGGCTAGCCGGAAAGAGAAGGAGAGAGAGGATGGGGCTACTGCCGAAAGAGAAGGAGAGGGGGGATGGGGCTACTGCCGGAAAGAGAAGGAGAGGGGGGATGGGGCTACTGCCGGAAAGAGAAGGAGAGGGGGGAGAAAGAGAGAGAGACAGGGAGAGGAGAAGGAGAGAGAGGAGGGGGCTACTGCCGGAAAGAGAAGGAGAGAGAGGAGGGGGCTACTGCCGGAAAGAGAAGGAGAGAGAGGATGGGGCTACTGCCGGAAAGAGAAGGAGAGGGGGGATGGGGCTACTGCCGGAAAGAGAAGGAGAGAGAGGATGGGGCTACTGCCGGAAAGAGAAGGAGAGGGGGGATGGGGCTACTGCCGGAAAGAGAAGGAGAGGGGGATGGGGCTACTGCCGGAAAGAGAAGGAGAGGGGGATGGGGCTACTGCCGGAAAGAGAAGGAGAGGGGGATGGGGCTACTGCGGAAAGAGAAGGAGAGGGGGATGGGGCTACTGCCGGAAAGAGAAGGAGAGAGAGGATGGGGCTACTGCCGGAAAGAGAAGGAGAGGGGGAGGGGGGCTACTGCCGGAAAGAGAAGGAGAGGGGGAGGGGGCTACTGCCGGAAAGAGAAGGAGAGGGGGAGAAAGAGAGAGAGGGATAGAGAGAGACAGGGAGAGGAGAAGGAGAGAGAGGATGGGGCTACTGCCGGAAAGAGAAGGAGAGGGGGAGAAAGAGAGAGGGATAGAGAGAGACAGGGAGAGGGAGAAGGAGAGAGAGGATGGGGCTACTGCCGGAAAGAGAAGGAGAGGGGGAGAAAGAGAGAGAGGGATAGAGAGAGACAGGGAGAGGAGAAGGAGAGAGAGGATGGGGCTACTGCGGAAAGAGAAGGAGAGGGGGAGAAAGAGAGAGAGGGATAGAGAGAGACAGGGAGAGGAGAAGGAGAGAGAGGATGGGGCTACTGCCGGAAAGAGAAGGAGAGGGGGGAGAAAAGAGAGAGGGATAGAGAGAGACAGGGAGAGGAGAAGGAGAGAGAGGATGGGGCTACTGCCGGAAAGAGAAGGAGAGGGGGAGAAAGAGAGAGAGGGATAGAGAGAGACAGGGAGAGGAGAAGGAGAGAGAGGATGGGGCTACTGCTGGAAAGAGAAGGAGAGGGGGGAGAGAGAGGGATAGAGAGAGACAGGGAGAGGAGAAGGAGAGAGAGGATGGGGCTACTGCCGGAAAGAGAAGGAGAGGGGGAGAAAGAGAGAGAGGGATAGAGAGAGACAGGGAGAGGAGAAGGAGAGAGAGGATGGGGCTACTGCCGGAAAGAGAAGGAGAGGGGGAGAAGAGAGAGAGGGATAGAGAGAGACAGGGAGAGGAGAAGGAGAGAGAGGGATGGGGCTACTGCCGGAAAGAGAAGAGGGGGGGAAAGAGAGAGAGGGATAGAGAGAGACAGGGAGAGGAGAAGGAGAGAGAGGATGGGGCTACTGCCGGAAAGAGAAGGAGAGGGGGAGAAAGAGAGAGAGGGATAGAGAGAGACAGGGAGAGGAGAAGGAGAGAGAGGATGGGGCTACTGCCGGAAAGAGAAGGAGAGGGGGGAGAAAGAGAGAGAGGGATAGAGAGAGACAGGGAGAGGAGAAGGAGAGAGAGGATGGGGCTACTGCCGGAAAGAGAAGGAGAGGGGGGAGAAAGAGAGAGAGGGATAGAGAGAGACAGGGAGAGGAGAAGGAGAGAGAGGATGGGGCTACTGCCGGAAAGAGAAGGAGAGGGGGAGAAAAGAGAGAGGGATAGAGAGAGACAGGGAGAGGAGAAGGAGAGAGGATGGGGCTACTGCCGGAAAGAGAAGGAGAGGGGGAGAAAAAGAGAGGGATAGAGAGAGACAGGGAGAGGAGAAGGAGAGAGGATGGGGCTACTGCCGGAAAGAGAAGGAGAGGGGGAGAAAGAGAGAGGGATAGAGAGAGACAGGGAGAGGAGAAGGAGAGAGAGGATGGGGCTACTGCCGGAAAGAGAAGGAGAGGGGGAGAAAGAGAGAGAGACAGGGAGAGGAGAAGGAGAGAGAGGATGGGGCTACTGCCGGAAAGAGAAGGAGAGGGGGGAAGAGAGAGAGGGATAGAGAGAGACAGGGAGAGGAGAAGGAGAGAGGATGGGGCTACTGCCCCGGAAAGAGAAGGAGAGGGGGGAGAAAGAGAGAGAGGGATAGAGAGAGACAGGGAGAGGAGAAGGAGAGAGAGAGGATGGGGCTACTGCCGGAAAGAGAAGGAGAGGGGGAGAAAGAGAGAGAGGGATAGAGAGAGACAGGGAGAGGAGAAGGAGAGAGAGGATGGGGCTACTGCCGGAAAGAGAAGGAGAGGGGGAGAAAGAGAGAGGGATAGAGAGAGACAGGGAGAGGAGAAGGAGAGAGGATGGGGCTACTGCCGGAAAGAGAAGGAGAGGGGGAGAAAGAGAGAGGGATAGAGAGAGACAGGGAGAGGAGAAGGAGAGAGAGGATGGGGCTACTGCCGGAAAGAGAAGGAGAGGGGGGAGAAAGAGAGAGGGATAGAGAGAGACAGGGAGAGGAGAAGGAGAGAGAGGATGGGGCTACTGCCGGAAAGAGAAGGAGAGGGGGAGAAAGAGAGAGAGGGATAGAGAGAGACAGGGAGAGGAGAAGGAGAGAGAGGATGGGGCTACTGCCGGAAGAGAAGGAGAGGGGGAGAAGAGAGAGGGATAGAGAGAGACAGGGAGAGGAGAAGGAGAGAGAGGATGGGGCTACTGCCGGAAAGAGAAGGAGAGGGGGGAGAGAGAGAGAGGGATAGAGAGACAGGGAGAGGAGAAGGAGAGAGAGGATGGGGCTACTGCCGGAAAGAGAAGGAGAGGGGGAGAAAAGGGAGAGAGATGGGGCTACTGCCGGAAAGAGAAGGAGAGAGGGGGGAGGAGAGAGAAGGAGACAGGGAGAGGAGAAGGAGAGAGAGGATGGGGCTACTGCCGGAAAGAGAAGGAGAGGGGGAGAAAGAGAGAGGGATAGAGAGAGACAGGGAGAGGAGAAGGAGAGAGAGGATGGGGCTACTGCCGGAAAGAGAAGGAGAGGGGAGAAAGAGAGAGAGGGATAGAGAGAGACAGGGAGAGGAGAAGGAGAGAGAGGATGGGGCTACTGCCGGAAAGAGAAGGAGAGGGGGAGAAGAGAGAGAGAGGGATAGAGAGAGACAGGGAGAGGGAGAAGGAGAGAGAGAGGATGGGGCTACTGCCGGAAAGAGAAGGAGAGGGGGAGAAAAGAGAGAGGGATAGAGAGAGACAGGGAGAGGAGAAGGAGAGAGGATGGGGCTACTGCCGGAAAGAGAAGGAGAGGGGGGAGAAAGAGAGAGAGGGATAGAGAGAGACAGGGAGAGGAGAAGGAGAGAGAGGATGGGGCTACTGCCGGAAAGAGAAGGAGAGGGGGAGAGAAGGGATAGAGAGAGACAGGGAGAGGAGAAGGAGAGAGAGGATGGGGCTACTGCCGGAAAGAGAAGGAGAGGGGGAGAAAGAGAGAGAGGGATAGAGAGAGACAGGGAGAGGAGAAGGAGAGAGAGGATGGGGCTACTGCCGGAAAGAGAAGGAGAGGGGGGAGAAAAGAGAGGGATAGAGAGAGACAGGGAGAGGAGAAGGGAGAGAGGATGGGGCTACTGCCGGAAAGAGAAGGAGAGGGGGAGAAAGAGAGAGAGGGATAGAGAGAGACAGGGAGAGGAGAAGGGAGAGAGGATGGGGCTACTGCCGGAAAGAGAAGGAGAGGGGGAGAAAAGAGAGAGAGGGATAGAGAGAGACAGGGAGAGGAGAAGGAGAGAGGGGATGGGGCTACTGCCGGAAAGAGAAGGAGATGGGGGAGAAAGAGAGAGAGGGATAGAGAGAGACAGGGAGAGGAGAAGGAGAGAGAGGATGGGGCTACTGCGGAAAGAGAAGGAGAGGGGGAGAAAGAGAGAGGGATAGAGAGAGACAGGGAGAGGAGAAGGAGAGAGAGGATGGGGCTACTGCCGGAAAGAGAAGGAGAGGGGGGAGAAAGAGAGAGAGACAGGGAGAGGAGAAGGAGAGAGAGGATGGGGCTACTGCCGGGAAAGAGAAGGGAGGGAGAAGGGAGAGAGAGGGATAGAGAGAGACAGGGGAGAGGAGAAGGAGAGAGAGGATGGGGCTACTGCAGGAAAGAGAAGGAGAGGGGGAGAAAGAGAGAGAGGGATAGAGAGAGACAGGGGAGAGGAGAAGGAGAGAGAGGATGGGGCTACTGCCGGAAAGAGAAGGAGAGGGGGAGAAAGAGAGAGAGGGATAGAGAGAGACAGGGAGAGGAGAAGAGAGAGAGGATGGGGCTACTGCCGGAAAGAGAAGGAGAGGGGGAGAAGAGAGAGAGGGATAGAGAGAGACAGGGAGAGGAGAAGGAGAGAGAGGATGGGGCTACTGCCGGAAAGAGAAGGAGAGGGGGGAGAAAAGAGAGAGGGATAGAGAGAGACAGGGAGAGGAGAAGGAGAGAGAGGATGGGGCTACTGCCGGAAAGAGAAGGAGAGGGGGGAAAGAGAGAGAGGGATAGAGAGAGACAGGGAGAGGAGAAGGAGAGAGGATGGGGCTACTGCCGGAAAGAGAAGGAGAGGGGGAGAAAGAGAGAGAGGGATAGAGAGAGACAGGGAGAGGAGAAGAGAGAGAGGATGGGGCTACTGCCGGAAAGAGAAGGAGAGGGGGAGAAAGAGAAGAGGGATAGAGAGAGACAGGGAGAGGAGAAGGAGAGAGAGGATGGGGCTACTGCCGGAAAGAGAAGGAGAGGGGGAGAAAGAGAGAGAGGGATAGAGAGAGACAGGGAGAGGAGAAGGGAGAGAGGATGGGGCTACTGCCGGAAAGAGAAGGAGAGGGGGAGAAAGAGAGAGAGGATGGGGCTACTGCCGGAAAGAGAAGGAGGGGGGAGAAGAGAGAGAGACAGGAGAGAGGAGAAGGAGAGAGAGGATGGGGCTACTGCCGGAAAGAGAAGGAGAGGGGGAGAAAGAGAGAGAGGGATAGAGAGAGACAGGGAGAGGAGAAGGAGAGAGAGGATGGGGCTACTGCCGGAAAGAGAAGGAGAGGGGGAGAAAGAGAGAGAGGGATAGAGAGAGACAGGGAGAGGAGAAGGAGAGAGGATGGGGCTACTGCCGGAAAGAGAAGGAGAGGGGGAGAAAAGAGAGAGGGATAGAGAGAGACAGGGAGAGGAGAAGGAGAGAGAGGATGGGGCTACTGCCGGAAAGAGAAGGAGAGGGGGAGAGAGAGAGAGGGATAGAGAGAGACAGGGAGAGGAGAAGGAGAGAGAGGATGGGGCTACTGCCGGAAAGAGAAGGAGAGGGGGAGAAGAGAGAGAGGGATAGAGAGAGACAGGGAGAGGAGAAGGAGAGAGAGGATGGGGCTACTGCCGGAAAGAGAAGGAGAGGGGGAGAAAGAGAGAGAGGGATAGAGAGAGACAGGGAGAGGAGAAGGAGAGAGAGGATGGGGCTACTGCCGGAAAGAGAAGGAGAGGGGGAGAAAGAGAGAGAGGGATAGAGAGAGACAGGGAGAGGAGAAGGAGAGAGAGGATGGGGCTACTGCCGGAAAGAGAAGGAGAGGGGGAGAAAGAGAGAGAGGGATAGAGAGAGACAGGGAGAGGAGAAGGAGAGAGAGGATGGGGCTACTGCCGGAAAGAGAAGGAGAGGGGGAGAAAAGAGAGAGGGATAGAGAGAGACAGGGAGAGGAGAAGGAGAGAGAGGATGGGGCTACTGCCGGAAAGAGAAGGAGAGGGGGGAGAAAGAGAGAGAGGGATAGAGAGAGACAGGGAGAGGAGAAGGAGAGAGAGGATGGGGCTACTGCCCGGAAAGAGAAGGAGAGGGGGAGAAAGAGAGAGGGATAGAGAGAGACAGGGAGAGGGAGAAGGAGAGAAGGATGGGGCTACTGCCGGAAGAGAAGGAGAGGGGGAGAGAGAGAGAGGGATAGAGAGAGACAGGGAGAGGAGAAGGAGAGAGAGGATGGGGCTACTGCCGGAAAGAGAAGGAGAGGGGGGAGAAAGAGAGAGAGGGATAGAGAGAGACAGGGAGAGGAGAAGGAGAGAGAGGATGGGGCTACTGCCGGAAAGAGAAGGAGAGGGGGAGAAAGAGAGAGAGGGATAGAGAGAGACAGGGAGAGGAGAAGGAGAGAGAGGATGGGGCTACTGCCGGAAAGAGAAGGAGAGGGGGAGAAAGAGAGAGAGGGATAGAGAGAGACAGGGAGAGGAGAAGGGAGAGAGGATGGGGCTACTGCCGGAAAGAGAAGGAGAGGGGGAGAAAGAGAGAGAGGGATAGAGAGAGACAGGGAGAGGAGAAGGAGAGAGAGGATGGGGCTACTGCCGGAAAGAGAAGGAGAGGGGGAGAAAGAGAGAGAGGGATAGAGAGAGACAGGGAGAGGAGAAGGAGAGAGAGGATGGGGCTACTGCGGAAAGAGAAGGAGAGGGGGAGAAAGAGAGAGAGGGATAGAGAGAGACAGGGAGAGGAGAAGGAGAGAGAGGATGGGGCTACTGCCGGAAAGAGAAGGAGAGGGGGAGAAAGAGAGAGAGGGATAGAGAGAGACAGGGAGAGGAGAAGGAGAGAGAGGATGGGGCTACTGCCGGAAGAGAAGGAGAGGGGGGGAGAAAGAGGAGAGACAGGGAGAGGAGAAGGAGAGAGGATGGGGCTACTGCCGGAAAGAGAAGGAGAGGGGGGAGAAAGAGAGAGAGGGATAGAGAGAGACAGGAGAGGAGAAGGAGAGAGAGGATGGGGCTACTGCCGGAAAGAGAAGGAGAGGGGGAGAAAGAGAGAGAGGGATAGAGAGAGACAGGGAGAGGAGAAGGAGAGAGAGGATGGGGCTACTGCCGGAAAGAGAAGGAGAGGGGGAGAAAGAGAGAGAGGGATAGAGAGAGACAGGGAGAGGAGAAGGAGAGAGAGGATGGGGCTACTGCCGGAAAGAGAAGGAGAGGGGGAGAAAGAGAGAGAGGGATAGAGAGAGACAGGGAGAGGAGAAGGGAGAGAGGATGGGGCTACTGCCGGAAAGAGAAGGAAAGGGGGGGGAGAAAGAGAGAGAGGGATAGAGAGAGACAGGGAGAGGAGAAGGAGAGAGAGGATGGGGCTACTGCCGGAAAGAGAAGGAGAGGGGGAGAAAGAGAGAGAGGGATAGAGAGAGACAGGGAGAGGAGAAGGAGAGAGAGGATGGGGCTACTGCCGGAAAGAGAAGGAGAGGGGGAGAAAGAGAGAGAGGGATAGAGAGAGACAGGGAGAGAGGGAAGAGAGAGAGGATGGGGCTACTGCCGGAAAGAGAAGGAGAGGGGGAGAAAGAGAGAGAGGGATAGAGAGAGACAGGGAGAGGAGAAGGAGAGAGAGGATGGGGCTACTGCCGGAAAGAGAAGGAGAGGGGGAGAAGAGAGAGAGGGATAGAGAGAGACAGGGAGAGGAGAAGGAGAGAGAGGATGGGGCTACTGCCGGAAAGAGAAGGAGAGGGGGAGAAAGAGAGAGAGGGATAGAGAGAGACAGGGAGAGGAGAAGGAGAGAGAGGAGGAGGGGGCTACTGCCGGAAAGAGAAGGAGAGGGGGAGAAAGAGAGAGGGATAGAGAGAGACAGGGAGAGGAGAAGGAGAGAGAGGATGGGGCTACTGCCGGAAAGAGAAGGAGAGGGGGAGAAAGAGAGAGAGGGATAGAGAGAGACAGGGGAGAGGAGAAGGAGAGAGAGGATGGGGCTACTGCCGGAAAGAGAAGGAGAGGGGGAGAAGAGAGAGAGGGATAGAGAGAGACAGGGAGAGGAGAAGGAGAGAGAGGATGGGGCTACTGCCGGAAAGAGAAGGAGAGGGGGAGAAAAGAGAGAGGGATAGAGAGAGACAGGGAGAGGAGAAGGAGAGAGAGGATGGGGCTACTGCCGGAAAGAGAAGGAGAGGGGGAGAAAGAGAGAGAGGGATAGAGAGAGACAGGGAGAGGAGAAGGGAGAGAGGATGGGGCTACTGCCGGAAAGAGAAGGAGAGGGGGAGAAAGAGAGAGAGGGATAGAGAGAGACAGGGAGAGGAGAAGGAGAGAGAGGATGGGGCTACTGCCGGAAAGAGAAGGAGAGGGGGAGAAAGAGAGAGAGGGATAGAGAGAGACAGGGAGAGGAGAAGGAGAGAGAGGATGGGGCTACTGCCGGAAAGAGAAGGAGAGGGGGAGAAAGAGAGAGAGGGATAGAGAGAGACAGGGAGAGGAGAAGGAGAGAGAGGATGGGGCTACTGCCGGAAAGAGAAGGAGAGGGGGGAGAAAGAGAGAGGGATAGAGAGAGACAGGGAGAGGAGAAGGAGAGAGAGGATGGGGCTACTGCCGGAAAGAGAAGGAGAGGGGGAGAAAAGAGAGAGGGATAGAGAGAGACAGGGAGAGGAGAAGGAGAGAGAGGATGGGGCTACTGCCGGAAAGAGAAGGAGAGGGGGAGAAAGAGAGAGAGGGATAGAGAGAGACAGGGAGAGGAGAAGGAGAGAGAGGATGGGGCTACTGCCGGAAAGAGAAGGAGAGGGGGAGAAAGAGAGAGAGGGATAGAGAGAGACAGGGAGAGGAGAAGGAGAGAGAGGATGGGGCTACTGCCGGAAAGAGAAGGAGAGGGGGAGAAAGAGAGAGAGGGATAGAGAGAGACAGGGAGAGGAGAAGGAGAGAGAGGATGGGGCTACTGCCGGAAAGAGAAGGAGAGGGGGGAGAAAGAGAGAGAGGGATAGAGAGAGACAGGGAGAGGAGAAGGAGAGAGAGGATGGGGCTACTGCCGGAAAGAGAAGGAGAGGGGGGAGAAAGAGAGAGAGACAGGGAGAGGAGAAGGAGAGAGAGGATGGGGCTACTGCCGGAAAGAGAAGGAGAGGGGGAGAAAGAGAGAGAGGGATAGAGAGAGACAGGGAGAGGAGAAGGAGAGAGAGGATGGTAGGGGGGAGGGGGGTAAATACCTCCATGTTTCCTTGGTTCTGCCAAGCTCTCTCTCTCCTCACCCCCTCATGAATTCCATTCATTTGGTACTGTAGAACCTTTGGGGTGTTGGCCGACTCAAGCCTTCATGTTATGACCCGGTAAAGCTTGGAGAGGAAACCCTGACATGTCTCTCAGGCCCCTCCCTGCTGTTCCTCCCTGGTGCTTCAGGAAGGGCACAAGGTTATCATGGTTGGGCCTGCTGTTATTCTGCTTGGCTTCAGAGAAGAGAAGTGCTTTTGTCTTATTGCCAAGCTGATGGTTTAAACCTGACGCTGCATGTTTGGGGAACGACCATCGCGAGCTCTGTTTTTGTTTTAGAAAAAGATAGCTAATGCATTAATATCCAGCGGTGGGAGTTTGAGTAGCCCAGATCCCTGTGGATTTATATAAATATTTGGACATTGACCAAGTGATTATCATTTTGGCTCCGTACACCACCACAATGGATTTGGAAGGAAACACAGCATATTGGAGTTGGAAATAAATGACATTGAAATTAAATTATGAATGTGAGGTGAAAGTGCAGACTTTCAGCTTTAATTTGAGGGTATTTACCTCCAAATCAGGTGAACGGTGTAGAAATGACAGCACTTTTTATACGTGACCCCCCAATTTTAGGGGCTCAAAGTCATTGGACAAACTAACATAATCATAAATTAAATTGTGAGTTTAAAAAAATATTTTGCAGTCAATAACTGCCTGAAGTGTGTAACCCATAGACATCACCAGATGCTGGGTTTCTTCTCTGGTGATGCTCCGTCAGGCCTTTACTGCAGCTGTCTTCAGTTCCTGCTTGTTCTTGGGGCATTTTGCCTTCGGTTTTGCCTTCTGCAAGGGAAGTGCATGCTGAATTGGATTCAGGTCAGGTGATTGACTTGGCCATTGCAGAACATTCCACTTCTTTGCCTTGAAAAAGCATTGTGTTGCTTTCGCAGTATGCTTCGGGTCATTGTCCATCTGCACTGTGAAGCAACGTCCAATGAGTTTTGAAGCATTTGGCTGAATCTGAATACAAGGGAACCAATTCCATTGGCAGCCATATATGACCATAACACCCCCTCCACCATGCTTCACAGATGAGGTGGTATGCTTCGGATCATGAGCATTTCCTTCCCTTCTGCATACTCTTCTCTTTCCAGCCGTACAAATTGATATTTGTCTCATCTGTCCATAGGATGTTGTTCCAGAACTGTACAGGTTTTCTTAGATGTTATTTGGCAAACCCTTCATCTGGTCTTCCTGTTTTTGAGGCTTGCCAGTGGTTTACATCTTGTGCTAAACCGTCTGTATTTACTCTGGTGAAGTTTTCTCTTGATTGTTGACTTTGACACAGATACACCTACCTCCTGGGGAGTGTTCTTGATCTGGACAACTGTTGTGAAGGGGTTTCTTTTCACCAGGGAAATAATTATTCTGTCATCCATCACAGTTGTTTTCCGTGGTCTTCCGGGCCTTTTGGTGTTCCTGAGCTCACCAGTGTGTTCTTTCTTTTTCAGAATGTACCAAATAGTTGATTTGGCCACACCTCATGTTTTTGCTCTCTCTCTGATGGGTTTGTTTTGAAATGTCAGCCTCATGGTGGCTTGCTTCACTGGCAGTGACAGACTTCATGTTGAGGGTTAACAGCAACAGAGTCCAAATGCAAATGCCACACTTGAAATCAACTCTAGATCTTTCATCTGATTACTTATAAATGAACGAATGAGGGAATAACACACAGCTAGCCATGGAACAGCTGAGCAGCCAATTTCCAATGACTTTTGGGCCCTTAAAATGGGGTCACATATAAACAGTGCTGTAATTCCTACACCATTCACCTGATTTGGAGGTAAATACCCTCAAATTAAAGCTGAAAATCTGCCCTTTCAGGTTATATTCATGAATTGATTTCAACTTTGGTTGACAGTTAAAATAATAATAACTTGGTCAATGTCCGAATAGTTCTGGACCTGAATGTATGTGATAGAAGATTTATATTACCCACTACTCGCTATGTACGGTATCTTAGGTTTACGGGTAGTATATTTGTCAGTTGGTGCTGTTCCCTTCACAGATGCTATTGGGCTGCACCTCCATGTGTGTTTTATTATTTAGGAAAGGATCAAAGGGGCCGGTTCTGGGTTCAGTTCTGTGTGATTGATGGCTTCATCACATCAACACGTGTCTCTTTAATGCTTTCAAACAAAAACAAGTGTATTTGGAAATAGACTCAGACATCTTGTTTACTGACATGGATGTGATAGGGTAGTTGGGGTAGTTGGCTATGTCAGTGGTGACATAACCAGGGGCGCAACTTTGGTTTTAGAAGTGTGTGAGGGGGGACATTAATATTTTTTTACGCATGGGCCTAAAGCAGACCGTTGCCTCGTTTTGTATCACATTCCAACGGTAAAACTGGGGGGACAAAAATGCAATTTCAGAATGTGTGGGGGGGCATGTCCCCCTTGTCCACAGTGAAAGTTGCACCCCTGGACATAACATTCATATTTCATTTTACCAGTCAAGTCAGTTAAGAACAAATTCTTACAATGACGGCCTAGGAACAGTGGGTTAACTGCCTGTTCAGGGGCAGAACGACAGATTTGTACTTTGTCAGCTTGGGGATTCGAACTTGCAACCTTTCGATTACTAGTCCAACGCTCTAACCACTAGGCTACCCTGTAATTGACAATGTAATTGATAATAATGTAATTAATGTATCATATGAGTGACATAGCATTCAATCATATGAATGGTTCATCTAGATCAATCTATAAAGGTCTTCTTGAAAAAAAACTTGTTTTTAGTGTATCATTATGACTGTGATCTCTCTCCCTCTTCTCCCTGTTTCTCTCGGAGACCGATAGGGGATTATTGCAAGCAGTCTTGGCTCTGAGCCATAGATGGGAGCATGCTCAGTAAAAGCCCTTCCACCGTTTGCTGCTGGGAGTTGAAATGTTCCTCTCAGTAAAACCTGTCTCTATCTCTCCTCCACTGACCTGTCTCTATCTTCGTTGACAGACCTGCTGACCTGTCTCTATCTCTCCTCCAGGACCCGTTGACAGACCTGCTGACCTGTCTCTATCTCTCCTCCAGGACCCGTTGACAGACCTGCTGACCTGTCTCTATCTCTCCTCCAGGACCCGTTGACAGACCTGCTGACCTGTCTCTATCTCTCCTCCAGGACCCGTTGACAGACCTGCTGACCTGTCTCTATCTCTCCTCCAGGACCCGTTGACAGACCTGCTGACCTGTCTCTATCTCTCCTCCAGACCTGTCTCTATCTCTCCTCCAGGACCCGTTGACAGACCTGCTGACCTGTCTCTATCTCTCCTCCAGGACCCGTTGACAGCAGAGCCAGGATGGATGCTCACGGCATATTCTCACTTCTGTTGCTGTGTTCTGTCACTGAGGTAATATACTCACCCAAGTTGTGAAGTCATTTACCCTTTGTCCTCGATATGCCTTTTATAAACTCACTGTGGCATGCAGAGTGAATATGGTTGCTCTTGAAAGTCATAAAAACATGATCATAACTCATATTTAACTCTCAAATCCACACTTTCACTCTCTTGATTTGGTTTGATACTCTAAAATACTCTATGATCATCTCCTTACCTGTCCGTGAGTGTATCGTTTCCTCTGAGTGTTAGCCATTTTTTTCACAGCTGTGCGTGTTGGCGAGCCTTGAGGGGAATGACTCCCAGCAGCACCATACCCAGAACGTCTACCACGACATCGGTGTCACCAGGAACACCATAGTCACTGCTCAGTTTGAGTGCTATCAGAAGATCATGAAAAACGACAAACACAACAAAATAGGTAAGGGTCCCTTACGGGTGGTGTGGTGCAGGTTGTAATGGGGTAGCTCATTTGTTCAATTTCAATCTTATGATTTGCATGGTAGAGTATTTTACTCTTAGCATATTCAATTTGAATTTGAAATAATCTTCAGTCTTAACTGAAATGGTCCTAACCCCAGTGAATAGCACATTTACATTTACATTTAAGTCATTTAGCAGACGCTCTTATCCAGAGCGACTTACAAATTGGCACCTTCTAAGGAACTGACCTCCTAGTTTCAGTTTCAACTTAAAAGTTTGCTTAAAGGGATACTTCCGGATTTTGGCTAAACTTATTTCCCTAGAGTCAGATGAACTTGTGGATGCCATTATTATGTGTGCAGTATGAAGGAAGTTAGAGGTAGCTTTGCGAACCAATGCTAACTAGCGTTAGCGCGATGACTATGGGTATCTGCTAGCATGCTCATTGACAAAATCCCGAAGTATCCCTTTAAACTGCCTGTGTTGTTGTGTCCCTTCACTCAGGGCCAGTTTGTAACAGGACGTGGGATGGCTGGCTGTGCTGGGAGGACACAGAGGCAGGCTTCACTACAAACCAACACTGTCCAGACTACTTCCAAGACTTTGACACAGCAGGTCTGTATTTTGCAATCTGGCTGGTCTCTCCAACCCAACGACATTGAACAGAGATTATTGTATGACTGTATAAGGTAATGTACGAGTCAGCCTGGCTATTCTCTGTTAGGCTTTTAGAGAAATGTCCTTTGCTGTTTTCAACATTCATTTTAGTATGGATAAAGGGATGAAAGTTATTCTCATGAATGGATATCATTCTTTTTTAATTAATGCTGTGTTGATTGCTGAAACGAGCAAGTGTCACACCTGTCCACTCTTTTGTTGACTCACGTTGGTTGATGCACTACATCACTCACCTTCTGTTTCTCCAATCACCAGAAATGGCGTCCAAAGTGTGCAGTGAAACGGGTAATTGGTTTCTACACCCGGAGAGCAACAGGACATGGACAAACTACACCAAATGTACGGCATACACCAGTGCAGGAAGAGTGGTAAGACACGTGACCTTTTGATAAACTTTTTAATGTAGTTGTGTTGTTGTGGATATTATATTGTAATGCATGTTAGGTTGACATGGTTTATTCTTTCTCAGACAGCGATGAATCTCTACTACCTGGTTCTGATTGGACATGGACTGTCGCTAACGTCATTGTTCTTCTCATTGGGAATATTTTTCCATTTCAAGTAAGTTACTCTGTTAGCCCATAAGTATGCTCCTGTTTTATATTTGATTTTATTAACCTTTATTTTAACATGGTGTCATATTGAGACCAAGTGTCTTTTTCAAATGAGCCCTGCACAATATAAACACACATCAACACAAAACCCAATAAAATACAAAATTACAAAACATGATCATTAAAAAACTAACAAAATCTTCACTTAGAGCATTCCCCACTACTGTTTTAAATTATATAGAAATACACTGCTCAAAAAAATAAAGGGAACACTTAAACAGCACAATGCAACTCCAAGTCAATCACACTTCTGTGAAATCAAACTGTCCACTAAGGAAGCAACACTGATTGACAATAAATTTCACATGCTGTTGTGCAAATGGAATAGACAACAGGTGGAAATTATAGGCAATTAGCAAGAGACGGAGTCTACAACCCACACAAGTGGCTCAGGTAGTGCAGCTCATCCAGGATGGCACATCAATGCGAGCTGTGGCAAGAAGGTTTGCTGTGTCTGTCAGCGTAGTGTCCAGAGCATGGAGGCGCTACCAGGAGACAGGCCAGTACATCAGGAGACGTGGAGGATGCCATAGGAGGGTAACAACCCAGCAGCAGGACCGCTACCTCCGCCTTTGTGCAAGGAGGAGCAGGAGGAGCACTGCCCGAGCCCTGCAAAATGACCTCCAGCAGGCCACAAATGTGCACGTGTCTGCTCAAACGGTCAGAAACAGACTGCATGAGGGTGGTATGAGGGCCCGACGTCCACAGGTGGGGGTTGTGCTTACAGCCCAACACCGTGCAGGACGTTTGGCATTTGCCAGAGAACATCAAGATTGGCAAATTCGCCACTGGTGCCCTGTGCTCTTCACAGATGAAAGCAGGTTCACACTGAGCACGTGACAAACGTGACAGAGTCTGGAGACGCCGTGGAGAACGTTCTGCTGCCTGCAACATCCTCCAGCATGACTGGTTTGGCGGTGGGTCAGTCATGGTGTGGGGTGGCATTTCTTTGGGGGGTCGCACAGCCCTCCATGTGCTCGCTAGAGGTAACCTGACTGCCATTAGGTACCGAGATGAGATCCTCAGACCCCTTGTGAGACCATATGCTGGTGCGGTTGGCCCTGGGTTCCTCCTAATGCAAGACAATGCTAGACCTCATGTGGCTGGAGTGTGTCAACAGTTCCTGCAAGAGGAAGGCATTGATGCTATGGACTGGCCCGCACGTTCCCCAGACCTGAATCCAATTGAGCACATCTGGGACATCATGTCTCGCTCCATCCACCAACGCCACGTTGCACCACAGACTGTCCAGGAGTTGGCGGATGCTTTAGTCCAGGTCTGGGAGGAGATCCCTCAGGAGACCATCCGCCACCTCATCAGGAGCATGCCCAGGGGTTGTAGGGAGGTCATACAGGCACGTGGAGGCCACACACACTACTGAGCCTCATTTTGACTTGTTTTAAGGACATTACATCAAAGTTGGATCAGCCTGAAGTGTGGTTTTCCACTTTAATTTTGAGTGTGACTCCACATCCAGAACTCCATGGGTTGATAAATTTGATTTCCATTGATAATTTGTGTGTGATTTTGTTGTCAACACATTCAACTATGTAAAGAAAAAAGTATTTAATAAGAATATTTCATTCATTCAGATCTAGGATGTGTTATTTTAGTGTTCCCTTTTTTTGAGCAGTGTATATAGAAATATGGTGTTTTTCTTACTTTAGATTGAATAATTGAATAATTTTCTGTGGAAAGAAGGAGGAAAAACTCATTCATACTGGCCTACTCAAAAGGAGGCATTAACGTCATAAATTATGTTGGGAGAATGTATTTATAAGGAGTTGTAGGGAGTTTAACTTGATAAAGATAGTACATTAATCCCCTTCCATTGTTGTCCATTCAATGATATTTTCTTTCTTTCCCTACCAGGAGTCTAAGCTGCCAGAGGATAACGCTCCACAAAAACCTATTTTTTTCATTTGTGTTGAACTCGGTCATCACCATCATCTGGTTGACAGCGGTAGCTAACAACCAGGGACTAGTGCAGAGCAACCCTGTGAGTATGATGACTAACAACCAGGGACTAGTACAACCCTGTGAGTATGATGACTAACAACCAGGGACTAGTACAACCCTGTGAGTATGATGACTAACAACCAGGGACTAGTACAACCCTGTCAGTATGATGACTAACAACCAGGGACTAGTACAACCCTGTCAGTATGATGACTAACAACCAGGGACTAGTACAACCCTGTCAGTATGATGACTAACAACCAGGGACTAGTACAACCCTGTCAGTATGATGACTAACAACCAGGGACAGTACAACCCTGTCAGTATGATGACTAACAACCAGGGACTAGTACAACCCTGTCAGTATGATGACTAACAACCAGGGACTAGTACAGTACAACCCTGTCAGTATGATGACTAACAACCAGGGACTAGTACAACCCTGTCAGTATGATGACTAACAACCAGGGACTAGTACAACCCTGTCAGTATGATGACTAACAACCAGGGGTACAACAGTATGATGACTAACAACCAGGGACTAGTACAACCCTGTCAGTATGATGACTAACAACCAGGGACTAGTACAGTACAACCCTGTCAGTATGATGACTAACAACCAGGGACTAGTACAACCCTGTCAGTATGATGACTAACAACCAGGGACTAGTACAGTACAACCCTGTGAGTATGATGACTAACAACCAGGGACTAGTACAACCCTGTCAGTATGATGACTAAGTGGTTAGAGCGTTGGACTCATAACCGAAAGGTATGTGAGGACTGACAAGGTACAAACCCTGTCAGTATCTGACTAACCCAGGGACAGTACAGTACAACCCTGTCCCAGGTATGATGACTGGTTAACAACCACCAAGGACTAGTACAGTACAACCCTGTCAGTATGATGACTAACAACCAGGGACTAGTACAACCCTGTCAGTATGATGACTAACAACCCCATGGACTAGTAGTACAACCCTGACAGTATGATGACTAACAACCAGGGACTAGTACAACCCTGTCAGTATGATGACTAACAACCAGGGACTAGTACAGTACAACCCTGTCAGTATGTTGACTAACAACCAGGGACTAGTACAGTACAACCCTGTCAATATGATGACTACCAACCAGGGACTAGTACAACCCTGTCAGTATGATGACTAACAACCAGGGACTAGTACAGTACAACCCTGTCAGTATGTTGACTAACAACCAAGGACTAGTACAACCCTGTCAATATGATGACAACCCTGTACAACCCTGTCAGTATGATGACTAACAACCAGGGACTAGTACAACCCTGTCAGTATGATGACTAACAACCAGGGACTAGTACAACCCTGTCAGTATGATGACTAACAACCCTGTACAACCCAGTATGATGACTAACAACCAGGGACTAGTACAACCCTGTCAGTATGATGACTAGTACAACCCTGTCAGTATGATGACTAACAACCAGGGACTAGTACAGTACAACCCTGTCAGTATGATGACTAACAACCAGGGACTACAGTACAACCCTGTCAGTATGATGACTAACAACCAGGGACTAGTACAACCCTGTCAGTATGATGACTAACAACCAGGGACTAGTACAGTACAACCCTGTCAGTATGATGACTAACAACCAAGGACTACAGTACAACCCTGTCAGTATGATGACTAACAACCAGGGACTAGTACAACCCTGTCAGTATGATGACTAACAACCAGGACTAGTACAACCCTGTCAGTATGATGACTAACAACCAGGGACAGTACAACCCTGTCAGTATGATGACTAACAACCAGGGACTAGTGCAGAGCAACCCTGTCAGTATGATGACTAACAACCAGGGACTAGTACAACCCTGTCAGTATGATGACTAACAACCAGGGACTAGTACAACCCTGTCAGTATGATGACTAACAACCAGGGACTAGTACAGTACAACCCTGTCAGTATGATGACTAACAACCAAGGACTAGTACAACCCTGTCAGTATGATGACTAACAACCAGGGACTAGTACAACCCTGACAGTATGAGTACAACCAGGGACTGTCAACCCTGTATGTTGACTAACAACCAGGGACTAGTACAACCCTGTCAATATGATGACTACCAACCAGGGACTAGTACAACCCTGTCAGTATGATGACTAACAACCAGGGACTAGTACAACCCTGTCAGTATGATGACTAACAACCAGGGACTAGTACAGTACAACCCTGTCAGTATGATGACTAACAACCAGGGACTAGTACAGTACAACCCTGTCAGTATGATGACTAACAACCAGGGACTAGTACAACCCTGTCAGTATGATGACTAGCCTAGTGGTTAGAGCGTTGGACTCATAACCGAAAGGTTGTGAGTTCAAACCCCCGAGCTGACAAGGTACAAACCTGTCGTTCTGCCCCTGAACAGGCAGTTAACCCACTGTTCCCAGGCCGTCATTGAAAATAAGAATTTGTTCTTAACTGACTTGCCTGGTTAAATAAAGGTAAAAAAATCAATAAAAAAAAACAACCAAGGACTAGTACAGTACAACCCTGTCAGTATGATGACTAACAACCAGGGACTAGTACAACCCTGTCAATATGATGACTAACAACCAGGGACTAGTACAACCCTGTCAGTATGATGACTAACAACCAGGGACTACAGTACAACCCTGTCAGTATGATGACTAACAACCAGGGACTAGTACAACCCTGTCAGTATGATGACTAACAACCAGGGACTAGTACAGTACAACCCTGTCAGTATGTTGACTAACAACCAAGGACTAGTACAACCCTGTCAATATGATGACTACCAACCAGGGACTAGTACAACCCTGTCAGTATGATGACTAACAACCAGGGACTAGTACAACCCTGTCAATATGATGACTACAACCAGGGACTAGTACAACCCTGTCAGTATGTTGACTAACAACCAAGGACTAGTACAACCCTGTCAATATGATGACTACCAACCAGGGACTAGTACAACCCTGTCAGTATGATGACTAACAACCAGGGACTAGTACAACCCTGTCAGTATGATGACTAACAACCAGGGACTAGTACAACCCTGTCAGTATGATGACTAACAACCAAGGGACTAGTACAACCCTGTCAGTATGATGACTAACAACCAAGGACTAGTACAACCCTGTCAGTATGATGACTAACAACCAGGGACTAGTACAACCCTGTCAGTATGATGACTAACAACCAGGGACTAGTACAACCCTGTCAGTATGATGACTAACAACCAGGGACTAGTACAACCCTGTCAAGTATGATGACTAACAACCAGGACTAGTACAACCCTGTCAGTATGATGACTAACAACCAGGGACTAGTACAACCCTGTCAGTATGATGACTAACAACCAAGGACTAGTACAACCCTGTCAATATGATGACTAACAACCAGGGACTAGTACAACCCTGTCAGTATGATGACTAACAACCAGGGACTAGTACAACCCTGTCAGTATGATGACTAACAACCAGGGACTAGTACAACCCTGTCAATATGATGACTACAACCAGGGACTAGTACACCCTGTATGATGACTAACAACCAGGGACTAGTACAACCCTGTCAGTATGATGACTAACAACCAGGGACTATGATGACAGTACAACCCTGTCAGTATGATGACTAACAACCAGGGACTAGTACAGTACAACCCTGTCAGTATGATGACTAACAACCAGGGACTAGTACAACCCTGTCAGTATGATGACTAACAACCAGGGACTAGTACAACCCTGTCAGTATGATGACTAACAACCAAGGACTAGTACAGTACAACCCTGTCAGTATGATGACTAACAACCAGGGACTAGTACAACCCTGTCAGTATGATGACTAACAACCAGGGACTAGTACAGTACAACCCTGTCAGTATGATGACTATGATGAAGCCTAGTGGTTAGAGCGTTGGGCTCATAACCGAAAGGTTGTGAGTTCAAACCCCCGAGCTGACAAGGTACAAACCTGTCTGCCCCTGAACAGGCAGTTAACCCACTGTTCCCAGGCCGTCATTGAAAATAAGAATTTGTTCTTAACTGACTTGCCTGGTTAAATAAAGGTAAAAAAATCAATTTAAAAAAACAACCAAGGACTAGTACAGTACAACCCTGTCAGTATGATGACTAACAACCAGGGACTAGTACAACCCTGTCAGTATGATGACTACCAACCAGGGACTAGTACAACCCTGTCAATATGATGACTACCAACCAGGGACTAGTACAGTACAACCCTGTCAGTATGATGACTACCAACCAGGGACTAGTACAACCCTGTCAGTATGATGACTAACAACCAGGGACTAGTACAACCCTGTCAGTATGATGACTAACAACCAGGGACTAGTACAACCCTGTCAGTATGATGACTAACAACCAGGGACTAGTACAACCCTGTCAGTATGATGACTAACAACCAGGGACTAGTACAGTACAACCCTGTCAGTATGTTGACTAACAACCAGGGACTAGTACAACCCTGTCAGTATGATGACTAACAACCAGGGACTAGTACAACCCTGTCAATATGATGACTACCAACCAGGGACTAGTACAACCCTGTCAGTATGATGACTAACAACCAGGGACTAGTACAACCCTGTCAGTATGATGACTAACAACCAGGGACTAGTACAGTACAACCCTGTCAGTATGATGACTAACAACCAGGGACTAGTACAACCCTGTCAGTATGATGACTAACAACCAGGGACTAGTACAACCCTGTCAGTATGATGACTAACAACCAGGGACTAGTACAACCCTGTCAATATGATGACTACCAACCAGGGACTAGTACAACCCTGTCAATATGATGACTACCAACCAGGGACTAGTACAACCCTGTCAGTATGATGACTAACAACCAGGGACTAGTACAACCCTGTCAGTATGATGACTAACAACCAAGGACTAGTACAACCCTGTCAGTATGATGACTAACAACCAGGGACTAGTACAGTACAACCCTGACAGTATGATGACTAACAACCAGGGACTAGTACAGTACAACCCTGTCAGTATGTTGACTAACAACCAGGGACTAGTACAGTACAACCCTGTCAATATGATGACTAACAACCAGGGACTAGTACAACCCTCAGTATGATGACTAACAACCCTAGTACAGTACAACCCTGACAGTATGATGACTAACAACCAGGGACTAGTACAGTACAACCCTTTCAGTATGTTGACTAACAACCAAGGACTAGTACAGTACAACCCTGTCAGTATGATGACTAACAACCAGGGACTAGTACAACCCTGTCAGTATGATGACTAACAACCAGGGACTAGTACAGTACAACCCTGTCAGTATGATGACTAACAACCAGGGACTAGTACAGTACAACCCTGTCAGTATGATGACTAACAACCAAGGACTAGTACAGTACAACCCTGTCAGTATGATGACTAACAACCAGGGACTAGTACAACCCTGTCAGTATGATGACTAACAACCAGGGACTAGTACAGTACAACCCTGCCAGTATGATGACTAACAACCAGGGACTAGTACAGTACAACCCTGTCAGTATATGTTGACTAACAACCAAGGACTAGTACAGTACAACCCTGTCAGTATGATGACTAACAACCAGGGACTAGTACAACCCTGTCAGTATGATGACTACCAACCCTAGTACAACCCTGTCAGTATGATGACTAACAACCAGGGACTAGTACAACCCTGTCAGTATGATGACTAACAACCAGGGTACAACCCTGTCAGTATGATGACTAGTACAACCCTGTCAATATGATGACTAACAACCAGGGACTAGTACAACCCTGTCAGTATGATGACTAACAACCAGGGACTAGTACAACCCTGTACCAACCAGGGACAGTACAACCCTGTCAATATGATGACTAACAACCAGGGACTAGTACAACCCTGTCAGTATGATGACTAACAACCAAGGACTAGTACAGTACAACCCTGTCAGTATGATGACTAACAACCAGGGACTAGTACAACCCTGTCAGTATGATGACTAACAACCAGGGACTAGTACAACCCTGTCAATATGATGACTACCAACCAGGGACTAGTACAACCCTGTCAGTATGATGACTACCAACCAGGGACTAGTACAACCCTGTCAGTATGATGACTAACAACCAGGGACTAGTACAGTACAACCCTGTCAGTATGATGACTACCAACCAGGGACTAGTACAACCCTGTCAGTATGATGACTAACAACCAGGGACTAGTACAACCCTGTCTGTAACAACCAGGGACTAGTGACCCTGTGACCAACCAGGGACTAGTACAACCCTGTCAGTATGATGACTAACAACCAGGGACTAGTACAGTACAACCCTGTCAGTATGATGACTAACAACCAGGGACTAGTACAACCCTGTCAATATGATGACTACCAACCAGGGACTAGTACCCTGTCAGTATGATGACTAACAACCAGGGACTAGTACAACCCTGTCAGTATGATGACTAACAACCAGGGACTAGTACAACCCTGTCAATATGATGACTCAACCAGGATGACTAGTACAACCCTGTCAGTATGATGACTAACAACCAGGGACTAGTACAACCCTGTCAGTATGATGACTAACAACCAGGGACTAGTACAACCCTGTCAGTATGATGACTAACAACCAGGGACTAGTACAACCCTGTCAGTATGATGACTAACAACCAGGGACTAGTACAACCCTGTCAGTATGATGACTAACAACCAGGGACTAACAACCCTGTCATATGATGACTACCAACCAGGGACTAGTACAACCCTGTCAGTATGATGACTAACAACCAGGGACTAGTACAGTACAACCAGGGACTAGTACAACCCTGTCAATATGATGACTGTCAACCAGGGACTAGTACAACCCTGTCAGTATGATGACTAACAACCAGGGACTAGTACAACCCTGTCAGTATGATGACTAACAACCAGGGACTAGTACAACCCTGTCAGTATGATGACTAACAACCAGGGAAAAGTACAGTACAACCCTGTCAGTCATG
The DNA here is from genome assembly GCF_036934945.1 of Oncorhynchus masou masou. NCBI lineage: Eukaryota > Metazoa > Chordata > Actinopteri > Salmoniformes > Salmonidae > Oncorhynchus > Oncorhynchus masou. The sequence continues at coordinate 57,670 of NW_027008868.1, forward strand.
ATGACTAACAACCAGGGATGACCCTGTCAGTATGATGACTAACAACCAGGGACTAGTACAGTACAACCCTGTCAGTATGATGACTAACAACTAGGGACTAGTACAGTACAACCCTGTCAGTATGATGACTAACAACCAGGGACTAGTACAACAGTATGAGTACAACCCTGTACAACCCTGTCAGTATGATGACTAACAACCAGGGACTAGTACAGTACAACCCTGTCAGTATGATGACTAACAACTAGGGACTAGTACAGTACAACCCTGTCAGTATGATGACTAACAACCAGGGACTAGTACAACCCTGTCAGTATGCAAAGCAACACTAATTATACTGTACATGTACAGTACCAGTCAAAGGTTTGGACTAGAGGTCGACCGATTATGATTTTCAACGCCGATACCAATACTGATTATTGGAGGACCAAAAAAGCCGATGCCGATTAATCGGACGATTTGTATTTATTTATTTGTAATAATGACAATTACAACAATACTGAATTAACACTTATTTTAACTTAATATAATACATAAATAAAATCAATTTAGCCTCAAGTAAATAATGAAACATGTTCAATTTGGTTTAAATAAGGCAAAAACAAAGTGTTGGAGAAGAAATTACAAGTGCAATATGTGCTATGTAAGAAAGCTAACGTTAACGTTCCTTGCTCAGAACATGAGAACATATGAAAGCTGGTGGTTCCTTTTAACATGAGTCTTCAATATTCCCAGGTAAGAAGTTTTAGGTTGTAGTTATTATAGGAATTATAGGACTATTTCCCTCTATACCATTTGTATTTAATTAACCTTTGACTATTAGATGTTCTTATAGGCACTTTAGTATTGCCAGTGTAACAGTATAGCTTCCGTCCCTCTCCTCGCTCCTCCCTGGGCTCGAACCAGCAACACAACGACAACAGCCACCATCGAAGCAGAATTACCCATGCAGAGCAAGGGGAACAACTACTAGAACTACACTATTAGCGCACGCTAACTAGCTAGCCATTTCACTTCAGTTAGACCAGCCTCATCTCGGGAATTGATAGGCTTGAAGTCATAAACAGCTAACAGTTAACTACACATGGTTGATGATATTACTAGATATTCTCTAGCGTGTCCTGTGTTGCATATAATCTGCCTACCACCGCTCAGTCAGATACTTAGATACTTGTATGCTTGTATGCTCAGTCAGATTATATGCAACACAGGACACGCTAGAGAATATCTAGTAATATCATCAACCATGTGTAGTTAACTAGTGATTATGATTGATTGTTTTTATAAGATAACTTTAATGCTAGCTAGCAACTTACCTTGGCTTACTGCATTCGCGTAACAGGCAGTCTCCTTGTGGAGTGCAACGAGAGAGAGGCAGGTTGTTATTGCGTTGGACTAGTTAACTGTAAGCTTGCAAGATTGGATCCCCCAAGCTGACAAGGTGAAAATCTGTTGTTTTGCCCCTGAACAAGGCAGTTAACCCACCGTTCCTAGGCCGTCATTGAAAATAAGAACGTGTTCTTAACTGACTTGCCTAGTTAAATAAAGGTATATATATATATATATATATATATATATATATATATACATATATATTGCGAAAGTATTCGGCCCCCTTGAACTTTGCGACCTTTTGCCACATTTCAGGCTTAAAACTGTATTTTTTTGTGAAGAATCAACAACAAGTGGGACACAATCATGAAGTGGAACGACATTTATTGGATATTTCAAACGTTTGTAACAAATCAAAAACTGAAAAATTGGGCGTGCAAAATTATTCAGCCCCCTTAAGTTAATACTTTGTAGCACCACCTTTTGCTGCGATTACAGCTGTAAGTCGCTTGGGGTATGTCTCTATCAGTTTTGCACATCGAGAGACTGACATTTTTTCCCATTCCTCCTTGCAAAACAGCTCGAGCTCAGTGAGGTTGGATGGAGAGCATTTGTGAACAGCAGTTCTTTCCACAGATTCTCGATTGGATTCAGGTCTGGACTTTGATTTGGCCATTCTAACACCTGGATATGTTTATTTTTGAACCATTCCATTGTAGATTTTGCTTTATGTTTTGGATCACTGTCTTGTTGGAAGACAAATCTCCGTCCCAGTCTCAGGTCTTTTGCAGACTCCATCAGGGTTTCTTCCAGAATGGTCCTGTATTTGGCTCCATCCATCTTCCCATCAATTTTAACCATCTTCCCTGTCCCTGCTGAAGAAAAGCAGGCCCAAACCATGATGCTGCCACCACCATGTTTGACAGTGGGTATGGTGTGTTCAGGGTGATGAGCTGTGTTGCTTTTACGCCAAACATAACGTTTTGCATTGTTGCCAAAAAGTTCAATTTTGGTTTCATCTGACCAGAGCACCTTCTTCCACATGTTTGGTGTTTCTCCCAGGTGGCTTGTGGCAAACTTTAAATGACACTTTTTATGGATATCTTTAAGAAATGGCTTTCTTCTTGCCACTCTTCCATAAAGGCCAGATTTGTGCAATATACGACTGATTGTTGTCCTATGGACAGAGTCTCCCACCTCAGCTGTAGATCTCTGCAGTTCATCCAGAGTGATCATGGGCCTCTTGGCTGTATCTCTGATCAGTCTTCTCCTTGTATGAGCTGAAAGTTTAGAGGGACGGCCAGGTCTTGGTAGATTTGCAGTGGTCTGATACTCCTTCCATTTTAATATCGCTTGCACAGTGCTCCTTGGGATGTTTAAAGCTTGGGAAATCTTTTTGTATCCAAATCCGGCTTTAAACTTCTTCACAACAGTATCTCGGACCTGCCTGGTGTGTTCCTTGTTCTTCATGATGCTCTCTGCGCTTTTAACGGACCTCTGAGACTATCACAGTGCAGGTGCATTTATACGGAGACTTGATTTCACACAGGTGGATTGTATTTATCATCATTAGTCATTTAGGTCAACATTGGATCATTCAGAGATCCTCACTGAACTTCTGGAGAGAGTTTGCTGCACTGAAAGTAAAGGGGCTGAATAATTTTGCACGCCCAATTTTTCAGTTTTTGATTTGTTAAAAAAGTTTGAAATATCCAATAAATGTCGTTCCACTTCATGATTGTGTCCCACTTGTTGTTGATTCTTCACAAAAAAATACAGTTTTATATCTTTATGTTTGAAGCCTGAAATACCCGAATACTTTCGCAAGGCACTGTATTTTTTCATCTGCAAATCGGCGCCCAAAAATACAGTTTTCCAATTGTTATGAAAACTTGATATCGGCCCTAATTAATCGGCCATTCCGATTAATCGGTCAACCTCTAGTTTGGACACACTTACTTATTGGCCTAGAAGGCCAGCATCCCAGAATCGTTCTCTTCACGGTTGGCGTTGAGACTGGTGTTTTGCAGGTACTATTTATTGAAGCTGCCAGTTGAGGATTTGTGAGGCGTCTGTTTCTCAAACTAGATACTCTAATGTACTTGTCCTCTTGCTCAGTTGTGCACCTGGGCCTCCCACTCCTCTTTCTATTCTGGTTAGAGCCATTTTGCACTGTTCTGTGAAGGGATTAGTACACAGCATTGTACGAGATCTTCAGTTTCTTGGCAATTCCTCACATGGAAGAGCCTTCATTTCTCAGAACAAGAATGGACTGACGAGTTTCAGAAGAAAGGTCTTTGTTTCTAGCCATTTTGAGCCTGTAATCGAACCCACAAATGCTGATGCTCCAGATACTCAACTAGTCTAAAGAAGGCCAGTTTTATTGCTGCCTTAATCAGCACAACAGTTTTCAGCTGTGCAAACGTAATTGAAAAAGGGTTTTCTAATGATCAATTAGCCTTTTAAAATTATAGACTTGGATTAGCTAATACAACGTGCCATTGGAACACAGGAGTGATGGTTGCTGATAATGGGCCTCTGTAGGTCTATGAAGATATTCCATAAATAATCAGCCGTTTCCAGCTACAATAGTCATTTACAACATTAACAATGTCTACACTGTATTTCTGATCAATTTGAGGTTATTTTAATGGACAAAGAAATGTGCTTTTCTTTCAAAAACAAGGACATTTCTAAGTAACCCCAAACGTTTGAACAGTAGTGTATATTAAAGGTGTAAATATATTAAAGGTTTATTTATTAACGTTCCCAACCTGTTTCACAAGAACAGAATTAACTTAGGATGTAAATAATGAGCAAAGCATTTCCAAGCTCAGTAGACAAAAATGTCTACTCAACCATAGATTGTTGGTTGACTCTGACAGGGGATATTCCAAGCTGATACTAGTTCTGCTTCCCCATCCCCCACCAGGTGAGCTGTAAGGTGATCATGTTTATTCACCTGTACCTGTTTGGCTGTAACTACTTCTGGATGCTGTGTGAGGGCATCTACTTGCACACACTCATCGTCGTGGCTGTGTTCGCCGAGAAACAACACCTCATGTGGTACTACCTGCTTGGATGGGGTACGTGAAGTTACGACAAAACTATTAACTAATGAAACAATTCACTAACTATTACACGATTAAACAACGCTTGCCTTTTTAAGGGACGTTTCTAGAGGTTCATTTCATGTTGAATTACAGTTGTTTGTCCATTATGTCATCCATTAAAATCAATTGTTGAATAATCTCCCAGGATTTCCACTCATACCTGCATTGATACATGCAATAGCACGAAGCTACTACTACAATGATAAGTAAGTATTTTGATATCTTTCTCTCTGGTCTTTGATACGTATGCCTTTCTCTGCCACATACAGTAATTCATGGATAAGCCATGTTGTCCACATGAGTCAAATATCTCTTGGCATCTCCCTCTCTCCTCCACAGTTGTTGGATCAGCTCAAACACTTCCCTCCTCTACATTATCCATGGTCCCATCTGTGCTGCCCTGCTGGTGAGCTCTTCTTTAAGACACAATTCCAAGTACATTAACTAACGTTTATGACCATCCCTGTTCTTCCCCTTGTGTGATCACTGTAAACATAACAGTCATCAACCTCAGGTCTCCTTTATACTCTGGGTGGGATTTTAAGTACATTTACTTTGGACATAATGTACATGTCTCTGGCTGGACTCATTGGACACATTGGCTTATTTCCAAAATATCTATTTCTAACTCTCTCTCTCTCTCTCTCTCTCTGTCTCTCTGTCTCTCTCTGTCTCTCTGTCTCTTCTCCCCCTCCCTCTCTCCTATCCCTCCCTCCCCCTCTCCTCCCTCTGTCTCTCCCCCTCCTCCTCCTCTCTCTGTCTCTCTCTGTCTCTCTCTGTCTCTCTCTCTTCTCCCTGTCCTCTCTGTCCCTGTCTCTCCTCCCCCCCCTTCTCTACCCCCTTCTCTCCCCCCCCTCCCTGTCCCTCTCTGTCTCTCTGTCTCTCTGTCTCTCTCTCTTCTCCCCCTCCCTCTCCCTCCCCTACCCCTTCTCTCCCCCCCCTCCTCCTCTCTCTGTCTCTCTCTGTCTCTCTGTCTCTTCTCCCCCTCCCTCTCTCCTACCCCCTTCTCTCCCCCTCCTGTCTCTTCTCCCCCTCCCTCTCTCCTCTCCAGGTGAACCCCCTTCTCTCCCCCTCCTCCTTTTCTGTCTCTCTTTGTCTCTTAAACATCTGTCTCTCTGTCTCTTCTCCCCTCCCTCTCTCCTACCCCCTTCTCTCCCCTTCTCCTCCTCTCTCTGTCTCTTCTCCTCCTCCTCTCTCCTACCCCCTTCTCTCCCCTCCTCCTCCTCTCTCCAGGTGAATCTTTTCTTCCTGTTAAACATTGTCGTGTCCTCATCCAAACTGAAGGTAATCCACCAACAAGCAGAAGATCATTTCCTCTATTTGTAGTAACAAGTGGACTAATAAAGTTGTATTGTATTCTAGGTGACCCATCAAGCTGAATCTAGCCTCTACATGAAGGCTTGAGAGCCACCCTGATCCTCGTCCCTCTCCTGGGCATCCAGTTTGTCTTGTTCCCCTACAAACCCCAGGGACGCTTCGCCTTGGAGATCTACGACTATATTATGAACATCCTCATGCACTACCAGGTAGGTCAACTCTAGAACATTCTCAAATTTCTAGAACTCTAGAGACCTTCTAGAACTTCTAAGTCAACTCTAGAAGTTAAGTTAGAGTAGTGTCCCAAGCTGGTTAGTGTTGTCTTCTTTGTGTTGAAGTATCCTGTTTCTATCCTCAGGGTCTCCTGGTTGCCACCATCTTCTGCTTCTTCAATGGGGAGGTAAGACTTCAGCGGGATATTACGTCAATTCTGAACTAACTCTCCGTCAGAAAGCTGAGCTGATGCAACCATAATTACTTTGATAAGGTACCACGTTGAAGCAATGTAAACTGTTGTCCGATGGGACTTTCTTTCTTCCAGGTCCAAGGTGTTTGCGAAGGCACTGGAACCAGCAGAGGATCCAGTTTGGCAGTAACTTTGCCCACGCAGATGTCTTCCGCTCAGCCTCATACGTGGCGTCATCCCTGACGGAGGTGCATCGCTGCTACAGCATCGGCGGGCACACCGAACACATGAACGGCAAGAACAGCTACCACGACGTGGAGACGGTGACACCCACCATACTCCGGTCGGACAACCCGTTTGCCTGAGACTGAAGGTGGGAAGTCGCGGGTCTTGGGTCTGTACAGTTACACAGTGGCAGTTCAACTTTCAGTTGAAATGGCTGCAGACAATTTGGAACTCTTTTCCCACCATATTCTAGAACATTTTCTCAAACTTCTTGGCAGTCGCCTTCACAGCAATTGGATGATGGTGAAAAAGTACATGAACGTTTATAGGGGGCACTACTCAGCCTCTTGATCTGGTCAATACAGTTACCTTCAACTGATCCACTTTAACTTCACCGGACGGAATAGGCACTTACCTAGAGACACCTGTGTAAAGGAATGGACACTACCTACACTACCTTAAGGGTTTTAGTGTAAGGAATGGACACTACCTACACTACCTTAAGGGTTTTAGTGTGTAAGGAATGGAATGGACACTACCTACACTACCTTAAGGGTTTTAGTGTAAAGGAATGGACACTACCTACACTACTTTAAGGGTTTTAGTGTAAGGAATGGACACTACCTACACTACCTTAAGGGTTTTAGTGTAAGGAATGGACACTACCTACACTACCTTAAGGGTTTTAGTGTAAGGAATGGACACTACCTACACTACCTTAAGGGTTTTAGTGTAAGGAATCAATCTTGCCGTTTCATCCTGTGGACTGAAGGGCCTACGACTGTACAACAACCTCTGACCCAAGAGCCTGAGACTCTACAACAACTTCTGACCCAAGAGCCTGAGACTCTACAACAACCTCTGACCCAAGAGGAGTACAGTGCAATGAACTTGTTGGGCCTTCTGGTGATATAATTACTTCCATTCTGTAAAGGACAAAGGAAACCTAATGTACATGGACCTTAAGCACTGGATTATGTATTAAGATTGGCAGGCTCTTTATGGCTCTCTTTATGACAAGACAAGTAACTAAACGGCACAGTGGATTTTTTTTGATACAGTGTACAGTTACAATTGTTTTATTTTACAGCAATTAGCATTGAATGTGTTATCATGTGTTGTTCTCTGTGGTTTGAATTTGCATGGTCATTGATGGCTACTTATTTATAACTATGTTACATTAGTACAAGATGGACCACCCATTAGAATGTTAATTTCCTGTCAGTGTATTACCCTGTCCAGCGGTCTTCTCCCTTCTGTCTAGACTAGGGTTTAGTCCCTCTGTGGGAGTTTATGTCTGGCACATAAAATGACCTTGGTTTTGCCTCAGTTTTATCTGTCATAGTTGAATGTATGTAAGTCTTGTTTAAGTATATAAGTATTTTTTTCATAGAGTTGCTTCATATCCAAATGCTGGAGAGAATTCTGCTCACACGTGGATACTTAATGTGGAGGGAGAGAGAGGGTGAGGGGAGAGAGGGGGGAGGGGAGGGAGAGGGGAGGCAGGAGGGGGAGGGAGAGGAGGGGGGCAGAGAGAGGGAGAGGGAGAGAGGAGGGAGAGGGAGGGGGAGGGAGAGAGAGAGGGGGAGGGAGAGAGAGAGAGGGAGGAGAGAGAGGGGGAGAGAGAGAGGGGGAGAGGGAGGGAGGGGGAGAGAGAGGGGAGAGGAGGGGGAGAGAGAGGGAGGGGAGAGAGAGGGAGAGGGAGAGAGAGGGGGAGGGGAGGAGAGAGAGAGGGGAGAGGGAGGCAGAGAGTGGGGTGAAGAGCGGGAGAAAGAGAGAGGAGGGGGGAGAGAATGAGAGGAGAGAGAGAGAGAGAGAGAAGAAGGGAGCGGGAGAGAGAGGGGGAGAGAGAATGAGAATGGAGAGAGAGAGTGGAAGGGAGGAAGGGAGGGGGAGAGAGAATGAGACGGAGAGAGAGAGAGAGTGAGAAGGGAGGGAGAGAGATGAGGGGGAGAGAGTGAGAAGGGAGGCAGAGAGGGGGGGAGAGAGACAGGGAGCGAGAGAGAGAGCGAGAGAGAGAGAGAGCGAGAGAGAGAGAGAGAGAGAGAAGGACAAAGTGTTTGTGTTTCCTGTATATTTCAATATGTATGTCTATGGATATGCCAATATATGTTCAAGGAGGAGTCTGTAGGGTATTTATGTTTCTCACTACTCAAGTGAGTTACCTATCAACCATGAGTTACCTATCAACCGTGAGTTACCTATCAACCGTGGTATGTCATGTGGATTTTGTCAGCACTGTTTTCATGAACTTTGTTGTAGTATTGTATACCTTGATATTGTAGAGCTGTTGTTCTGTTTTCATTATACATGATAACTGATGGCTGGGTCTGACATGTATTATGGATGGTCTCTGAACTCATTGTAATGTTCATTTGGTCTTTGGTAGTCAGGGACAGGATATAGAATTCAGAACAAACTGTTCTGTGTTCCACTCATTTCGAGTTTTACTTAGGAACTGTCACACCCTGACCATAGTTTATTTGTATGTTTCTATGTTTTGGTTGGTCAGGGTGTGATCTGAGTGGGCATTCTATGTTGGATGTCTTGTTTGTCTAGTTCTATGTCTGGCCTGATATGGTTCTCAATCAGAGGCAGGTGTTAGTCATTGTCTCTGATTGGGAACCATATTTAGGTAGCCTGGGTTTCACTGTGTGTTTGTGGGTGATTGTTCCTGTCTCTGTGTTTGTTGCACCAGATAGGGCTGTTTCGGTTTTTCCACGTTTGTTGTTTTGTTCGTGTTTCAGCTTCATTAAAGATGTATCTAACTAACCACGTTGCATTTTTGGTCCGATCCTTGTTCCACCTCTTCGTCAGAGGAGTTAGAAGAAACTCGTTACAGGAACGCTTCAGGCATGTTTCTCTGTTCTTCTATGAATCTAATGTTTTTCCTTGCGCTGAGTGTTGACATTGTACAGGTGCCAAACTGTTTATTTTTTATTGTGGAGAATGCTGTACTGAATGTTTGTGAAGTGTAATGCAAACGTCGCTTTGACACTTCTGGTTTGTGTTATTCTGTACTGAGTTGTGAAACCAACACTGATGGGCCGTGGTGTACGCAGTGTACACACACACACACGCACACACACACACACATGCACACACACACACACTCACACTCACTCACACACACACACATACTCTAAAACATACACATACTCTAAAACATACACTAAAACACACACACTCTAAAACATACACACAGATGAGACATACAGTACACAGTCCTAGACTGTTGGTCCATAGTGGTAGTGTATCAAAACTGTCTGTGGTCTAAGCAATTTGTAGCCTGGCTTCAAATCATTCTCCTCTTAAATTAAGTCAATGGTCATTTCAGCTTCAAGCAACATGTGTGGTTTTGTTTTATTGGACATGATGCATGTCTGTTTTATCATCTGTGCTTTGAACAAATCTTTCTATTGCATGAAATTAGTATTGATTGCTACACTACAAACACTCCTATTTGTATTGATTCATATGAGATCTAGAATCCCCTGTATGAAAGCTGTTACAAGTTAATACAAGTGTTATAAGCATACAGGAGAGAAAAGTAATTTCCATCAGTAGGGAACTTCAATATCTTCAAATAATTCATGCCGGGAAAACACCAAAGTGCTGAAATGAACCGTAATGATTTGTGGAAATCTAAACTCTAGACATCTGCTTTTTGTTTAAAGCAAATTTGGGATTACTTTGAAAAATACTTAATGATTAAGTTCCCTGAGGCATAACCTCCCAGCTAACCTATTTTAACATCTGCTATGCATATTTCTTGGTCAAATTAAGTTGCATGTTTGATTTTCTCGTCCCATTATGAGAACCAACAGAGTTCAGAGGATATGCATTACTGGAAAACATTAGCCATCAATACTATGCTATATATACTGTTTCCCATAATGACCAATGTCTGTGAGAAAGGCAT
>NW_027008869.1:0-5539 GCF_036934945.1 Oncorhynchus masou masou
GGTTAAATAAAGGTCATATAAAGGTTCAATAAAGGTTATATAAAGGTCAATTAAATAAATAAAGGTTAAATAAAGGTTACAGAAAGGTTAAATAAAGGTTACAGAAAGGTTCAATAAAGGTTACATAAAGGTTAAATAAAGGTTATATAAAGGTTACATAAAGGTCAAATAAAGGTTAAATAAAGGTTACATAAAGGTCAAATAACGGTTATATAAAGGTTACATAAAGGTTACATAAATGTTACATAAAGGTTACATAAAGGTTAAATAAAGGTTCAATAAAGGTTATATAAAGGTTCAATAAAGGTTATATAAAGGTTAATTAAATAAATAACGGTTACATAAAGGTTAAATAAAGGTTACAAATGTCAAATAAAGGTTATATAAAGGTTACATAAAGGTTACATAAAGATCAAATAAAGGTTATAAAGGTTACATAAAGGTTAAATAAAGGATACATAAAAGTGAAATAAATAAAGGTTAAATAAAGGGTACATAAAGATTACATACAGGTTAAATAAAGCTTACATAAAGGTTATATAAAGCTTACATAAAGGTTACACAAAGGTTAAATAAAGGTCATATAAAGGTTCAATAAAGGTTATATAAAGGTCAATTAAATAAATAAAGGTTAAATAAAGGTTACAGAAAGGTTAAATAAAGGTTACAGAAAGGTTCAATAAAGGTTACATAAAGGTTAAATAAAGGTTATATAAAGGTTACATAAAGGTCAAATAAAGGTTAAATAAAGGTTACATAAAGGTCAAATAACGGTTATATAAAGGTTACATAAAGGTTACATAAATGTTACATAAATGTTAAATAAAGGTTACATAAAGGTTACATAAAGGTGAAATAAATAAAGGATAAATAAAGGGTGCATAAAGGTCAAATAAAGGTTACATAAAGGTTCAATAAAGGTTCAATAAAGCTCAATTAAATAAATAAATGTTACATAAAGGTTAAATAAAGGTTAAATAGAGGTTACATAAAGGTTACATAAAGGTCAAATACAGGTTAAATAAAGGTTACATAAAGGTCAAATAAAGGTTACATAAAGATAAATAAAGGTTATATAAATGTTAAATAAAGGTTATATAAAGGTTACATAAAGGTGAAATAAAGGTTATATAAAGGTTACATAAAGGTGAAATAAATAAAGGTTACATAAAGGTTAAATAAAGGTTGCATAAAGGTCAAATAAAGGTTATTGTAACGACGTTCTTCGTTTGTAGAAAGAGAGTCGGACCGAAATGCAGCGTGGTGGTTACTCATGACTTTAATGAAAAAAGTGACACATGAAATAACTATACAAATACAAAAACAACAAACGGAACGTGAAACCTAATTACAGCCTATCTGGTGAAACTACACAGAGACAGGAACAATCACCCACGAAATACAAAGTGAAACCCAGGCTACCTAAATACGGTTCCCAATCAGAGACAACGAGAATCACCTGACTCTGATTGAGAACCGCCTCAGGCAGCCAAGCCTATACAACACCCCTACTCAGCCGCAATCCCAATAACTAAAAAACCCCACTACGAAATACAACAACATAAACCCATGTCACACCCTGGCCTGACCAACTAATAAACGAAAACACAAAATACTAAGACCAAGGCGTGACAGCTATATAAAGGTTCAATAAAGGTTAAATAAAGGTTACATAAAGGTTCAATAAAGGTTACATAAATGTTACATAAAGGTTAAATAAAGGTTACACATTAAAAATGTTGGAAAGTCAGAGCTTTAGAAAGAAGCCCGAGTTCCCGGGTTGGACGACCGGGTTGGACGACCGGGTTGGACGACCGGGTTGGACGACCGGGTTGGACGACCGGGTTGGACGACCGGGTTGGACGACCGGGTTGGATGACCGCTCAAACCTATTTTTCCCCAGTCGGAGCTCGTCAAAGTTGTTTTGAACAGCACATTTCAGACAACAACAGTGAACATGACTTCTAATATTTCAAGATTTTATGTCACATGCACAAGTACAGTGAAATGCCTTGTTTCCAAAACCCAACAATGCAGTAATCAATAAGAATGTATTACAAGAAGAAAAAAACAAGACAAATAAGAAGAAATATGAAGAACACAATAAGTAAGTAAGAATACTATATACAGGGTCAGTTAATACCATACTATATACAGGGTCAGTTAATACCATACTATATACAGGGTCAGTTAGTACCACACTATATACAGGGTCAGTTAATACCATACTATATACAGGGTCAGTTAGTACCATACTATATACAGGGTCAGTTAATACCATACTATATACAGGGTCAGTTAATACCATACTATATACAGGGTCAGTTAATACCATACTATATACAGGGTCAGTTAGTACCATACTATATACAGGGTCAGTTAATACCATACTATATACAGGGTCGGTTAATACCATACTATATACAGGGTCAGTTTAATACTATATACAGGGTCAGTTAATACCATACTATATACAGGGTCAGTTAATACCATACTATATACAGGGTCAGTTAGTACCATACTATACAGGGTCAGTTAATACCATACTATATACAGGGTCAGTTAATACCATACTATATACAGGGTCAGTTAGTACCACACTATATACAGGGTCAGTTAATACCATACTATATACAGGGTCAGTTAGTACCATACTATATACAGGGTCAGTTAATACCATACTATATACAGGGTCAGTTAATACCATACTATATACAGGGTCAGTTAATACCATACTATATACAGGGTCAGTTAGTACCATACTATATACAGGGTCAGTTAATACCATACTATATACAGGGTCGGTTAATACCATACTATATACAGGGTCAGTTTAATACTATATACAGGGTCAGTTAATACCATACTATATACAGGGTCAGTTAATACTATACTATATACAGGGTCAGTTTAATACTATATACAGGGTCAGTTAATACCATACTATATACAGGGTCGGTTAATACCATACTATATACAGGGTCAGTTTAATACTATATACAGGGTCAGTTAATACCATACTATATACAGGGTCAGTTAATACCATACTATATACAGGGTCAGTTAATACCATACTATATACAGGGTCGGTTAATACCATACTATATACAGGGTCAGTTAATACCATACTATATACAGGGTCAGTTAATACCATACTATATACAGGGTCAGTTAATACCATACTATATACAGGGTCAGTTAGTACCATACTATATGCAGGGTTAGTTAATACCATACTATATACAGGGTCAGTTAATACCATACTATATACAGGGTCAGTTAATACCATACTATATACAGGGTCAGTTAATACCACACTATATACAGGGTCAGTTAGTACCACACTATATACAGGGTCAGTTAATACCATACTATATACAGGGTCAGTTAATACCATACTATATACAGGGTCAGTTAATACCATACTATATACAGGGTCAGTTAATACCATACTATATACAGGGTCAGTTAATACCATACTATATACAGGGTCAGTTAATACCATACTATATACAAGGTCAGTTAGTACTATATACAGGGTCAGTTAATACCATACTATATACAGGGTCAGTTAGTACCATACTATATACAGGGTCAGTTAATACCACATTATATACAGGGTCAGTTAGTACCATACTATATACAGGGTCAGTTAATACCATACTATATACAGGGTCAGTTAATACCATACTATATACAGGGTCAGTTAATACCATACTATATACAGGGTCAGTTAATACCATACTATATACAGGGTCAGTTAGTACCATACTATATACAGGGTCAGTTAGTACCATACTATATACAGGGTCAGTTAATACCATACTATATACAGGGTCAGTTAGTACCATACTATATACAGGGTCAGCTAGTACCATACTATATACAGGGTCAGTTAATACTATATACAGGGTCAGTTAATACCATACTATATACAGGGTCAGTTAATACCATACTATATACAGGGTCAGTTAATACCATACTATATACAGGGTCAGTTAATACCATACTATATACAGGGTCAGTTAATACTATATACAGGGTCAGTTAATACCATACTATATACAGGGTCAGTTAATACTATATACAGGGTCAGTTAATACCATACTATATACAGGGTCAGTTAGTACCATACTATATACAGGGTCAGTTAGTACCATACTATATACAGGGTCAGTTAATACTATATACAGGGTCAGTTAATACCATACTATATACAGGGTCAGTTAGTACCATACTATATACAGGGTCAGTTAATACCATACTATATACAGGGTCAGTTAGTAGTATATACAGGGTCAGTTAGTACCATACTATATACAGGGTCAGTTAATACCATACTATATACAGGGTCAGTTAGTAGTATATACAGGGTCAGTTAATACCATACTATATACAGGGTCAGTTAATACCATACTATATACAGGGTCAGTTAGTAGTATATACAGGGTCAGTTAGTACCATACTATATACAGGGTCAGTTAATACCATACTATATACAGGGTCAGTTAGTACCATACTATATACAGGGTCAGTTAATACCATACTATATACAGGGTCAGTTAATACCATACTATATACAGGGTCAGTTAGTACCATACTATATACAGGGTCAGTTAATACCATACTATATACAGGGTCAGTTAGTACCATACTATATACAGGGTCAGTTAATACCATACTATATACAGGGTCAGTTAATACCATACTATATACAGGGTCAGTTTAATACTATATACAGGGTCAGTTAATACCATACTATATACAGGGTCAGTTAATACCATACTATATACAGGGTCAGTTAATACCATACTATATACAGGGTCAGTTAATACCATACTATATACAGGGTCAGTTAATACCATACTATATACAGGGTGTCCTTGAATGGGTCCACTGTAAGGGTTTTCCTGTGGTGAAGTAGAGGAGGACCAAAACGCAGCGTGGTTATATTGATTCATGTTTAATTAAAATGGATAAACATGAACACTACAAAACAATAAACGTGGAAAACTAAAAACAGCCCTATCTGGTGCAAAACACAGAGACAGGAACAATCACCCACAAACACACAGTGAAACCCAAGCTACCTAAGTATGATTCTCAATCAGAGACAACTAATGACACCTGCCTCTGATTGAGAACCATACTAGGCCGAAACAGAAATACCCCAAAACATAGAAAAACAAAGATGATCTAGAATTATTTTCCCTCTGGTTGCACATTTAACATGCTGGTAGAAATAGGTAAAACTGATTTTAGTTTCCCTGCATTAAAGTCCCCGGCCACTAGGAGCGCCGCACCTGGATGAGCGTTTTCCTGTTTGCTTATACAGCTCATTGAGAATGCTATTAGTGCCAGCATCGGCTGTGGTGGAATGTAGAAAATGAAAACTCTCTAGGTAGATAGTGTGGTCTACAGTTTATCATGAGATACTCTACCTCAGGCGAGCAAAACCTTGAGACTTCCTTAGATATCTTGCACCAGCTGTTGTTTACATAAATTAAGTCGTGTCTTACCAGAGGCTGCTGTTCATCAT
>NW_027008869.1:6039-67979 GCF_036934945.1 Oncorhynchus masou masou
TGTGTGTTACTATGGAGGGCCGTGTGTGTGTTACTATGGAGGGCCGTGTGTGTTACTATGGAGGGCCGTGTGTTACTATGGAGGGCCGTGTGTGTTACTATGGAGGGCCGTGTGTGTGGAGGGCCGTGTGTGTTACTATGGAGGGCCGTGTGTTTACTATGGAGGGCCGTGTGTGTTACTATGGAGGGCCGTGTGTGTTACTATGGAGGGCCGTGTGTGTTACTATGGAGGGCCGTGTGTGTTACTATGGAGGGCTGTGTGTGTTACTATGGAGGGCCGTGTGTGTTACTATGGAGGGCCGTGTGTGTTACTATGGAGGGCCGACTGTGTGTTACTATGGAGGGCCGTGTGTGTTACTTAGGGCCGTGTGTGTGTTACTATGGAGGGCCATGTGTGTTACTATGGAGGGCCGTGTGTGTTACTATGGAGGGCTGTGTGTGTTACTATGGAGGGCTGTGTGTGTTACTATGGAGGGCCATGTGTGTTACTATGGAGGTCCATGTGTGTTACTATGGAGGGCCGTGTTTGTTACTATGGAGGGCCGTGTGTGTTACTATGGAGGGCCGTGTTTGTTACTATGGAGGGCCGTGTGTGTTACTATGGAGGGCCGTGTGTGTTACTATGGAGGGCCGTGTGTGTTACTATGGAGGGCCGTGTGTTACTATGGAGGGCCGTGTGTGTTACTATGGAGGGCCGTGTGTGTTACTATGGAGGGCCGTGTGTGTTACTATGGAGGGCTGTGTGTGTGTTACTATGGAGGGCCATGTGTGTTACTATGGAGGGCCGTGTGTGTTACTATGGAGGGCCGTGTGTGTTACTATGGAGGGCCGTGTGTGTGTGTTACTATGGAGGTCCATGTGTGTTTACTATGGAGGGCCGTGTTGTGTTACTATGGAGGGCCGTGTGTGTTACTATGGAGGGCCGTGTGTGTTACTATGGAGGGCCGTGTGTGTTACTATGGAGGGCCGTGTGTGTGTGTGTACTATGGAGGGCCGTGTGTGTGTGTTACTATGGAGGGCCATGTGTGTTGTTACTATGGAGGGCCGTGGTGTTTACTATGGAGGGCCGTGTGTGTTACTATGGAGGGCCGTGTGTGTTACTATGGAGGGCGTGTGTGTTACTATGGAGGGCCGTGTTTGTTACTATGGAGGGCCGTGTGTGTTACTATGGAGGGCCGTGTGTGTTACTATGGAGGGCCGTGTGTGTTACTATGGAGGGCCGGAGGGCCACTGGAGGGCCATGGAGGGCCGTGTGTGTTACTATGGAGGGCCGTGTGTGTTACTATGGAGGGCCATGTGTGTTACTATGGAGGGCCATGTGTGTTACTATGGAGGGCCATGTGTGTTACTATGGAGGGCCATGTGTGTTACTATGGAGGGCCTGTTGTTCTACACTACATGACCTCTACTAACTCTACTCTGTCTCCTCTCTGTTGTTCTACACTACATGACCTCTACTAACTCTACTCTGTCTCCTCCTGTTGTTCTACACTACATGACCTCTACTAACTCTACTCTGTCTCCTCCCTGTTGTTCTACACTACATGACCTCTACTAACTCTACTCTGTCTCCTCTCTGTTGTTCTACACTACATGACCTCTACTAACTCTCTGTCTCCTCCCTGTTCTACTCATGTCTCCTCCTCTGTTGTTCTACACTACATGACCTCTACTAACTCTACTCTGTCTCCTCTCTGTTGTTCTACACTACATGACCTCTACTAACTCTACTCTCTGTCTCCTCTCTCTGTCTCTGTTGTTCTACACTACATGACCTCTACTAACTCTCTCTGTCTCCTCCCTGTTGTTCTACACTACATGACCTCTACTAACTCTACTCTGTCTCCTCCTCTGTTGTTCTACACTACATGACCTCTACTAACTCTCTCTGTCTCCTCCTCTGTTGTTCTACACTACATGACCTCTACTAACTCTACTCTGTCTCCTCTCTGTTGTTCTACACTACATGACCTCTACTAACTCTCCTCTGTCTCCTCCTCCTCTGTTGTTCTACACTACATGACCTCTACTAACTCTCCTCTGTCTCCTCCTCTGTTGTTCTACACTACATGACCTCTACTAACTCTACTCTGTCTCCTCCTCTCTGTTGTTCTACACTACATGACCTCTACTAACTCTACTCTGTCTCCTCCTCCCTGTTGTTCTACACTACATGACCTCTACTAACTCTCCTCTGTCTCCTCTCTGTTGTTCTACACTACATGACCTCTACTAACTCTCCTCTGTCTCCTCCCTGTTGTTCTACACTACATGACCTCTACTAACTCTACTCTGTCTCCTCCTCTCTGTTGTTCTACACTACATGACCTCTACTAACTCTACTCTGTCTCCTCCTCTCTGTTGTTCTACACTACATGACCTCTACTAACTCTCCTCTGTCTCCTCCCTGTTGTTCTACACTACATGACCTCTACTAACTCTACTCTGTCTCTCCTCTCTGTTGTTCTACACTACATGACCTCTACTAACTCTACTCTGTCTCCTCCCTGTTGTTCTACACTACATGACCTCTACTAACTCTACTCTGTCTCCTCCTCTCTGTTGTTCTACACTACATGACCTCTACTAACTCTCCTCTGTCTCCTCCCTGTTGTTCTACACTACATGACCTCTACTAACTCTCCTCTGTCTCCTCCCTGTTGTTCTACACTACATGACCTCTACTAACTCTCCTCTGTCTCCTCCTCCCTGTTGTTCTACACTACATGACCTCTACTAACTCTCCTCTGTCTCCTCTCTGTTGTTCTACACTACATGACCTCTACTAACTCTCCTCTGTCTCCTCCCTGTTGTTCTACACTACATGACCTCTACTAACTCTCCTCTGTCTCCTCCTCCCTGTTGTTCTACACTACATGACCTCTACTAACTCTCCTCTGTCTCCTCCCTGTTGTTCTACACTACATGACCTCTACTAACTCTACTCTGTCTCCTCCTCTGTTGTTCTACACTACATGACCTCTACTAACTCTCCTCTGTCTCCTCTGTTGTTCTACACTACATGACCTCTACTAACTCTCCTCTGTCTCCTCCTCCCTGTTGTTCTACACTACATGACCTCTACTAACTCTACTCTGTCTCCTCCTCCCTACTCTGTCTCCTCCTCTCTGTTGTTCTACACTACATGACCTCTACTAACTCTACTCTGTCTCCTCCTCCCTGTTGTTCTACACTACATGACCTCTACTAACTCTCCTCTGTCTCCTCTCTGTTGTTCTACACTACATGACCTCTACTAACTCTACTCTGTCTCCTCTCTGTTGTTCTACACTACATGACCTCTACTAACTCTACTCTGTCTCCTCCTCCCTGCTGTTCTACACACGGTTAGCTAGAATCCTTTTTTCAAAACCTAAACAAGTCCATGTAGCACGATCGATTTTGTATTTCCACTCGTTCAATTTGCAAAGAAAGTAATCTGTGAAAATCTCACCCTAAACGTTGCTTCAACCAATCATATCACGTTCATATTTATTCCTCAGAGATCCTAGAACGTAACCAGACTTCACTCTATCATTAGGGGTGTAGTATATCCTATAGGACACCATATCAGAGATCCTAGAAGGTAACCAGACTTCACTCTATCATTAGGGTGTAG
The DNA here is from genome assembly GCF_036934945.1 of Oncorhynchus masou masou. Classification (NCBI taxonomy): domain Eukaryota; kingdom Metazoa; phylum Chordata; class Actinopteri; order Salmoniformes; family Salmonidae; genus Oncorhynchus; species Oncorhynchus masou. Next base: position 9,658 of record NW_027008869.1, read on the forward strand.
TATATCCTATAGGACACCATATCAGAGATCCTAGAGGGTAACCAGACTTCACTCTATCATTAGGGGTAGTAGTATATCCTATAGGACACCATATCAGAGATCCTAGAACGTAACCAGACTTCACTATATCATTAGGGGTGTAGTAAATCCTATAGGACACCATATCAGAGATCCTAGAATGTAACCAGACTTCACTCTATCATTAGGGGTGTAGTATATCCTGTCTCCTTCACCATATCAAATGTCCCAGGGTGACTAAAAGTCTTGAGTTCACTCATATCATTCCAGGAGTTATCTGTCTGAAACGTTGCACCATATCAGAGATCTTGTGGATACTACCAGACTTCACTCTATCATTAGGGTGTGACCTTTCTCCTAAAGATGGGACACCAAATCAAACGATCCTGGTTTTGTCTTTGACTTCACTAGATCATTGGGGTGTATATTCTCCTTACATCTCTTTCACACCATATCAAAGATTTCCTTTCAAATGGTACCAATAATATGCATATCCTTGCTTCAGGGCCTAGCTACATTAAGTTAGATTTGGGTATGAGTCCTTTTAGGTGAAATTAGAATAAAAGGGGCGGATCCTCAAGAGGATTTATCCTGTGGTCAGTTCCACTGCCTCAGAGTTCTAGTAGTCATAGTATATGTCTATTCCATCTTATTCATGGCTGTGTGTCCGGTTAGAACATAAAAGTTCTTATGTTTTGCTTACTAACCAGATTCTATATATGTCAATTTTATATACTGTATGTAAATACATGTTTGGGAAAAACAACCTGTTATTATTTTATTGAGGCAGAGTATTCTGGGTTTATAAGGGCTTCAAGCTTGTAGGGATAACAGTCAAGACCCTTATCTGACGACAACACAGACATACAGACATTTCACCGGGTCATGACTGGAATGGAGCTTCCACCAGTCTTTGTGTCAATTCACCGTGTCACTTCTCTGACGTCACTTCCTGTCCTTTGTCCAACAGGGTATCATGCTTGTGTTGACATCACTAACGAGAAGTCCTTCGAGAACATCAAGAACTGGATCAGGAACATTGAAGAGGTATGAAGCTACCGCAGCACCTAGAAACAATCAGGTAGCCTAGAAACAATCAGGTGTGAAGCTACCTTTTAGGTAAATGGTAGAATACAATCCTTGCTTCAGGTGTGAAGCTACCGCAGCAGGTAGCCTAGAAACAATCAGGTGTGATCTTGTGGTCAGTTAGCCTAGAAACAATCAGAGTTCTAAGTCATACCGATGTCTATTCCACCTTATTCAATGGCTGTGTGGTCCGGTTAGAACATGTACTGTTCTTATGTTTTTAGCCTACTAACAATCAGATTCTATATATGTCAATTTTATATACAATCATGTAAATACATGTTTGGGAAAAACAATCAGTTATTATTTTATTGAGGCAGAGTATTCTGGAAACAATCAAGGGCTTCAAGCTTGTAGGGATAATCAGTCAAGACCCAAGACCTAGAAACAATATCTGAAGCAACACAGACATACAAAACAATCAGGTGTGAAGCTACCCTTATCAGAAACAGGTTGCACCGGGTCATGACTGGAATGGAGCTAGGTCAGGTGAAGCTTTCCTGTCAATGTCACGCCGTGTCACTTCATCTGAAGTCACTTCCTGTCCTTTGTCCAACAGGGTATCATGCTTGTGTATGACATCACTGAGAAGTCCTTCGGTTGAACATCAGGAACTGGATCAGGAACATTGAAGAGGTGTGAAGCTACCGCAGCAGGTAGCCTAGAAACAATCAATCAGGTAGCCTAGAAACAATCAGGTGTGAAGCTACCGCAGCAGGTAGCCTAGAAACAATCAGGTGTGAAGCTACCGCAGCAGGTAGCCTAGAAACAATCAGGTGTGAAGCTACCGCAGCAGGTAGCCTAGAAACAATCAGGTGTGAAGCTACCGCAGCAGGTAGCCTAGAAACAATCAGGTGTGAAGCTACCGCAGCAGGTAGCCTAGAAACAATCAGGTGAAGCTACTGCAGAAGCTACCGCAGCAGTTAGCCTAGAAACAATCAGGTGTGAAGCTACCGCAGCAGGTAGCCTAAAAACAATCAGGTGTGAAGCTACCGCAGCAGGTAGCCTAGAAACAATCAGATGTGAAGCTACCGCAGCAGGTAGCCTGAAAACAATCAAGTGTGAAGCTACCGCAGCAGGTTGCCTAGAAACAATCAGGTGTGAAGCTACCGCAGCAGATAGCCTAGAAACAATCAGGTGTGAAGCTACCGCAGCAGGTAGCTTAGAAACAATCAGGTGTGAAGCTACCGCAGCAGGTAGCCTAAAAACAATCAGGTGTGAAGCTACCGCAGCAGGTAGCCTAGAAACAATCAGGTGTGAAGCTACCGCAGCAGGTAGCCTGAAAACCATCAGGTGTGAAGCTACCGCAGCAGGTAGCCTAGAAACAATCAGGTGTGAAGCTACCGCAGCAGGTAGCCTAGAAACAATCAGGTGTGAAGCTACCGCAGCAGGTAGCCTAAAAACAATCAGGTGTGAAGCTACCGCAGCAGTTAGCCTAGAAACAATCAGGTGTGAAGCTACCGCAGCAGGTAGCCTAAAAACAATCAGGTGTGAAGCTACCGCAGCAGTTAGCCTAGAAACAATCAGGTGTGAAGCTACCGCAGCAGTTAGCCTAGAAACAATCAGGTGTGAAGCTACCGCAGCAGGTAGCCTAGAAACAATCAGGTGTGAAGCTACCGCAGCAGTTAGCCTAGAAACAATCAGGTGTGAAGCTACCGCTGCAGGTAGCCTAGAAACAATCAGGTGTGAAGCTACCGCAGCAGTTAGCCTAAAAACAATCAGGTGTGAAGCTACCGCAGCAGGTAGCCTAGAAACAATCAGGTGTGAAGCTACCGCAGCAGTTAGCCTAGAAACAATCAGGTGTGAAGCTACCGCAGCAGTTAGCCTAGAAACAATCAGATGTGAAGCTACCGCAGCAGGTAGCCTAAAAACAATCAGGTGCACTGGCACATACACACTAACACGCACTAACACACACTAACACGCACTAACACGCACTAACACGCACTAACACACACTAACACGCACTAACACACACTAACACACACTAACACGCACTAACACGCACTAACACACACTAACACACACTAACACACACTAACACACACACAGACGGTTTCACACACCCGTTCCATCTCTATAAACTTTTTTTGCAATACTCACTCTTCTCTTTCTGTCTGTAGCAATACTCAGTCTTCTATCATTCTGTCTGTAGCAATACTCACTCTTCTCTTTCTGTCTGTAGCAATACTCAGTCTTCTATCATTCTGTCTGTAGCAATAATCAGTCTTCTATCATTCTGTCTGTAGCAATACTCGGTCTTCTCTCATTCTGTCTGTAGCAATACTCAGTCTTCTCTCATTCTGTCTGTAGCAATACTCAGTCTTCTCTCATTCTGTCTGTATTCTGTTCTGTCTGTAGCAATACTCAGTCTTCTCTCATTCTGTCTGTAACAATACTCAGTCTTCTCTCATTCTGTCTGTAGCAATACTCAGTCTTCTATCATTCTGTCTGTAGCAATACTCAGTCTTCTATCATTCTGTCTGTCTGTAGCAATAATCAGTCTTCTATCATTCTGTCTGTCTGTAGCAATAATCAGTCTTCTATCATTCTGTCTGTCTGTAGCAATAATCAGTCTTCTATCATTCTGTCTGTAGCAATAATCAGTCTTCTATCATTCTGTCTGTAGCAATAATCAGTCTTCTATCATTCTGTCTGTAGCAATACTCAGTCTTCTATCATTCTGTCTGTAGCAATAATCAGTCTTCTATCATTCTGTCTGTAACAATACTCAGTCTTCTATCATTCTGTCTGTAGCAATAATCAGTCTTCTATCATTCTGTCTGTAGCAATAATCAGTCTTCTATCATTCTGTCTGTAGCAATAATCAGTCATTCTGTCTGTCAATAATCAGTCATTCTGTCTGTCTGTAGCAATAATCAGTCTTCTATCATTCTGTCTGTAGCAATAATCAGTCTTCTATCATTCTGTCTGTAGCAATAATCAGTCTTCTCTCATTCTGTCTGTAGCAATACTCAGTCTTCTATCATTCTGTCTGTAGCAATAATCAGTCTTCTATCATTCTGTCTGTCTGTAGCAATAATCAGTCTTCTCTCATTCTGTCTGTAGCAATAATCAGTCTTCTCTCATTCTGTCTGTAGTAATACTCAGTCTTCTATCATTCTGTCTGTAACAATACTCAGTCTTCTCCATTCTGTCTGTAGCAATATGATCCTAGGAAACATTCTGTGACTGTAGCAATAATCAGTCTTCTATCATTCTGTCTGTAACAATACTCAGTCTTCTATCATTCTGTCTGTAGCAATAATCAGTCTTCTATCATTCTGTCTGTAGCAATACTCAGTCTTCTATCATTCTGTCTGTCTGTAGCAATAATCAGTCTTCTATCATTCTGTCTGTAGCAATAATCAGTCTTCTATCATTCTGTCTGTAACAATACTCGTCTTCTTCATTCTGTCTGTAGCAATACGTCTGTCTGAAACAATGTCTTCTATCATTCTGTCAGTCTGTAGCAATAATCAGTCTTCTCTCATTCTGTCTGTAGTAGTACTGAGTCCCTCCATTCTGTCTGTCTGGTGAAACCCCAATCATTGCTCTTCATAGTGTCTTTGTCCGAGAAACCCCCATCAGTCTTCCCTTCTGTATAGTGTCTTTGGTGAAACCCCAACATCTGTCTTCATGTATCTGACGTGGAGAGGATGATCCCCCACAAGTGTGACATTCATAACGTCTTTGTGTGAAACCCCAACAGGAGAAAAGGTATGGAGGGTCTCCAAGTTTCAGGGTCTCTGTGTGTTTCAAATAAGCACTGACCCCACACTGCCCTTCAAGTCTGAAATGTCAACATTGCTCTTCATAGTGTCTTTGGAGAAACCCCCATTGCTCTTCATAGTATCTTTGGAGAAACCCCCACACTGCTCTTCATAGTATCTTTGGTGAAACCCCAACATTGCTTTCATAGTACTTTGGAATAAACCCCCACACTATGTCTTCATAGTTCTCCCTTTGATGAGAAACCCCCAACTGCTCTTCATAGTAACTTTGGAGAAACCCCCACACTGCTCTTCATAGTATCTTTGGAGAAACCCCACACTGCCTCTTCATAGTATTGCATTGGAGGAACCCACCATGCTCTTCATAGTATCTTTGATGTAAATGTACTCCCAGTTGTATGTTTGACAATGTCATAATATACAGTATGATCTATTTTGTACATGGAGGGAGGGGGGTTCTCCTTCATGATGTAGTACAATTTTTTGTAACAGAACAGGTGGAGGAGGGGGCTGCTGTTGATGCCTTTGGAATGTGTTGCATTGGGGGGAGGGGGGGATATTTTTTAAAGGTGCATGGGGAGGGGGGGGCTGCTGTGATTTTTTTTTTGCTGTTGAAAAGGGGAGGGGGCTGCTGTTGATTTTTTTTAAAGGTACATGGGGGAGGGAGGGGGGCTGCTGTTGATTTTTTTTTAAAGGTACATGGGGGGGCTGCTGTTGATTTTTTTTAAAGGTACATGGAGGGAGGGGGGCTGCTGTTGATTTTTTTTTAAAGGTACATGGAGGAGGGGGGCTGCTGTTAATTTTTTTTAAAGGTACATGGGGGAGGGAGGGGGGGCTGCTGTTGATTTTTTTTTTAAAGGTACATGGGGGAGGGAGGGGGGGGCTGCTGTTGATTTTTTTTTTTAAAGGTACACCTGTAACATGCGTTATTAACATGAATTGTTCTCATAATGTTTTATTGGTCACAGTTGGCGATTGATTACGGCATCAAGTTCTTAGAAACAAGCGCCAAGTCCAGCCTGAACGTGGAAGAGGTGAGTTCTGTTCCATACTATTCCCTATTTATTCATTCTTCTCTCAGTCTTTTTCCATTGAAAACAGGGCATTTTTTCCTCTAATAAACGTGTTCCTGAAGTATACATTTTTTTGTTATTGTTTTGTTTTGAAACACAGTCCTTTTTCACACTGGGAAGAGACATAATGACGAGACTCAACAGAAAAATAGTGAGTCTATGTTTGTTGTTTTTGCAGATGATGCTCATATGATATGATGTATACTTATCCAGAACGTAAGTTCCAACAGTTGTTGACAGCAATGGGATCTTAAGAGTGGTAATTGACCTTTGACACAAACCCTTTCACCCCCCCCCCCCCCACACACACACTTTAGAACGACAACAGTCCTCCAGGAGGAGGTGGGCCGGTCAAGATCACAGAGAACCGGTCAAAGAAGAGCAACTTCTTCAGATGTTCCCTGTTCTAGTGGATCCGTCCTCTCCTTTCCATGGACTGATACAGCCCTCATCTGGCCTGCTGCTTCCCCCGAGAGCTGAGCAGAATACACATCCAACCCCTCACCAGGCCTGGTACCAGGCTACCTACCTAGCACTCCTCACCAGGCCTGGTACCAGGCTACCTACCTAGCACTCCTCCAACCCCTCACCAGGCCTGGTACCAGGCTACCTACCTAGCACTCCTCCAACCCCTCACCAGGCCTGGTACCAGGCTACCTACCTAGCACACCCCCAACCCCTCACCAGGCCTGGTACCAGGCTACCTACCTAGCACTCCTCACCAGGCCTGGTACCAGGCTACCTACAGTGCCTTGCGAAAGTATTCGGCCCCCTTGAACTTTGCGACCTTTTGCCACATTTCAGGCTTCAAACATAAAGATATAAAACTGTATTTTTTTGTGAAGAATCAACAACAAGTGGGACACAATCATGAAGTGGAACGACATTTATTGGATATTTCAAACTTTTTTAACAAATCAAAAACTGAAAAATTGGGCGTGCAAAATTATTCAGCCCCTTTACTTTCAGTGCAGCAAACTCTCTCCAGAAGTTCAGTGAGGATCTCTGAATGATCCAATGTTGACCTAAATGACTAATGATGATAAATACAATCCACCTGTGTGTAATCAAGTCTCCATATAAATGCACCTGCACTGTGATAGTCTCACGCACAATTTTTCAGTTTTTGATTTGTTAAAAAAGTTTGAAATATCTAATAAATGACGTTCCACTTCATGATTGTGTCGCACTTGTTGTTGATTCTTCACAAAAAATGCAGTTTTATATCTTTATGTTTGAAGCCTGAAATGTGGCAGAAGGTCGCAAAGTTCAAGGGGGCCGAATACTTTCGCAAGGCACTGTACCTAGCACACCCCCAACCCCTCACCAGGCCTGGTACCAGGCTACCTACCTAGCACACCCCCAACCCCTCACCAGGCCTGGTGCCAGGCTACCTACCTAGCACTCCTCCAACCCTTCACCAGGCCTGGTACCAGGCTACCTACCTAGCACACCCCCAACCCCTCACCAGGCCTGGTACCAGGCTACCTACCTAGCACTCCTCCAACCCCTCACTAGGCCTGGTACCAGGCTACCTACCTAGCACTCCTCCAAACCCTCACCAGGCCTGGTACCAGGCTACCTACAAAGCACTGGGTCTTGGCCAGGCCTGGGTACCAGGCTACCTACCTAGCACTCCTCCAACCCTTCACCAGGCCTGGTACCAGGCTACCTACCTAGCACACCCCCAACCCCTCACCAGGCCTGGTACCAGGCTGCCTACCTAGCACTCCTCCAACCCCTCACCAGGCCCGGGTACCAGGCTACCTACCTAGCACTCCTCCAACCCCTCACCAGGCCTGGTACCAGGCTACCTACAAAGCACTGGGTTCTGGCCAGGCTAGGCTACTTATTGCTGCTGAACTGCCTGGCTATTCTGTAGGCTTCAGAGGAAAGCGACTCGCCATCCCATCTTTAAAAAATGACACGTTAGAGAACCAAAACAATTCTGAAAAGAACAAGGAATGCCCCTCAACTGCACCCCTCTCTCCCTTCCCCAAAGGAGGTAGTCTAGGGTTGCGTCCCAAATGGAACCCTTTTCACTATATAGTGCACTACTCTTCACCAGAGCCTTATTATGCAGGCCCTGGTCAAAAGTACTGCACTATATAGGGAATAGGGTGGCATTTTGGATGCAGTACATCCCCCCCCCCAACAGCTCTGATTGACAGTTGAACCCTGTCTTCTGTGTTCTTTAACTCACCCCTGGAAACGCTTTGTTGTTTGTTCAGCTTCCTGTTTAGCTGACGCTGCCTTTCCCCTGTATCCACTCGATGCACAGTTCACTTTTTCTTTTGTTGTCGCGTGTCTTGTCTTTCTTTACCTGCCTATCTTTCTGCAGGGGGAAAGATTGACACCTGAAGAATTGGAAGAGTTTGTTTGACGTGGATCTCAGTTGGTTTGCTATTAGAGAAGAATATAGTCGTCTTTTAAAGTGCTGAATGAACATGACTGCAGGGAGAGATGGAGAGAAAAGAGAGTGTTGTACTGCATGTTCTGCCCGCGCTAGAAAGGAAAATGTAACCGTTGTTTAGTATTCTACCAAAGCTGATGACTTCATTGTGGTGGTTGTTTCACCAATGTCTTTATTTTTTATTTTTTTGGTCTTTTAGTTTTATATAATCTTTATGATAATCGCACTGGAGATCGTTATGGATGTTTCAATGATTGTTAAAACACCGCCTCTGTCAAAAAGGATGCTGCAGTCATTCAACGATGCATCCCTGGTCCAGAGCACTAAAGGCTAGATTCAGAACCGCTCTTCAGAAACCCTCTCTTCAGAACCACTCTAAAGAGTTAAAGGATGCTCATTGCTTGGCACTTCAACTGATGACGGTCTCAGAATTGGCTTCACTCAATCGGACGTAATGAATGACTAGTTTTAATGTTGTCACTTAGTCATGCACTTACAGAAGGAGGTTTCTCAATTACTCCAACTTAAAACCACTGAGCACCCTCTACTCAATTTAAAACCACTGAGCACCCTCTACTCAATTTAAAACCACTGAGCACCCTCTACTCAATTTAAAACCACTGAGCAGCCTCTACTCAACTTAAAACCACTGAGCAGCCTCTACTCAACTTAGAACCACTGAGCAGCTTCGACTCAACTTAAAACCACTGAGCAGCCTCTACTCAACTTAAAACCACTGAGCAGCCTCTACTCAACTTAAAACCACAGAGAAGCCTCTACTCAACTTAAAACCACTGATTAGCCTCTACTCAACTTAAAACCACTGAGCAGCCTCTGTGCTTTGTCTTTTTAAAGCCTTGAATTGTTGTTGTTGTTTGTTCAGACTTTCTTTCATTCTATTCACTGAAAACGGCCCTCAGTTGGTAGCCCTGATTTGAGTTGACAGACCTTTCTGAAGAAACAACCACAACCACCATGGTAGAAGATACTGACTCATACAACCACCACGGTAGGAGATACCGACTCATACAACCACCAGGGTAGGAGATACTGACTCATACAACCACCACAACCACCACAGTAGCAGATACTGGCTCATACAACCTCCACAACCACCACGGTAGGAGATACTGACTCATACAACCTCCACAACCACCACGGTAGCAGATACTGGCTCATACAACCACCACGGTAGCAGATACTGACTCATACAACCACCACGGTAGCAGATACTGACTCATACAACCACCACGGTAGCAGATACTGACTCATTCAACCACCACGGTAGCAGATACTGACTCATACAAGTGCTTTTGAAAAGTAGCAACAAGCAAAAAACCTCTTGTGTTCTATCGTTGGTGCGTTCATGCAAATGTTGTTTATGGTATTATATTTTTGTACGGTATCCGATAAGACATTGGACATTGGCGTTTACTCCCAGCATGCTTTGTGAAACCACAAGGTATACCACTTTCTACATGTTTCATTTTATTAGTTCTTTATTATCGCCCAAAAAAAACATGTTGATGAGGACACTTTTTCCAGTTCATATTAATATCCTTATATCTGCTTTCTGTTGTTATATCCTGCTCTTTCTAGTTTATAAAACCACTGTTGTATTATTCTGATCTGCTGCATTTTATCTTCTCTCTGTGTGTGTGTGTGTGTGTGTGTGTGTGTGTGTGTGTGTGTGTGTGTGTGTGTGTGCGTGCGTGCGTGCGTGTGTTTGTGTGTGTGTGCGTACGTGCGTGTGTGTGTGTGTGCGTGTGTGTGCGTGTGCGTGTGCGTGTGTGTGTGCGTGTGTGTGTGTGTGTGGGTTCAGATTGAAGGTGCTTCTAACACATCTATATTTCATGTGAAGGGTTAGTAGTTTGATGATGATTGTGTGTATTGAGGGTAAATTGATGTCTGTGCCACTCCATGTCACGACAAAAGACACGCCAGATAGGATTTAATTTATTTGTTATTTTAATTTACGGTTAGTCTAGCTGTCAAATCTAACTTAATTTTTTTCTGAAAACACTTTTTTTTAAGCAACTTTTTTTGTGATGGAAGGAATTTGAAGGAGATCATACTCGGCACTGTAAAGTAAGCCGGGATGTTTATTTCGAGGTTGATTGTAAAAGATTGTAAAAGACAGAAGAAAGCAACTCCAATCCATTTTTAACATATAACTGCTGTGTGTGATGGTCATGGTTGATTGGTCAAAACCATTCTTATTTAAAGTAACAGTCCAGTGGAAAACTCACTTTTTAAAATGTTCATGTTCTGATAACTCATATTCAAATAATGTTGACTCGTTCTGTTGTTGGGGTTACCTCCACACCCTTCTGTTGTTTGGGTTACCTCCACACCGTTCTGTTGTTGGGGTTACCTCCACACCGTTCTGTTGTTGGGGTTACCTCCACACCCTTCTGTTGTTGGGGTTACCTCCACACCGTTCTGTTGTTGGGGTTACCTCCACACCCTTCTGTTGTTGGGGATACCTCCACACCCTTCTGTTGTTGGGGTTACCTCCACACCGTTCTGTTGTTGGGGTTACCTCCACACCCTTCTGTTGTTGGGGTTACCTCCACACTGTTCTGTTGTTGGGGTTACCTCCACACCGTTCTGTTGTTGGGCTTACCTCCACACTGTTCTGTTATTGGGGACACCTCCACACCCTTCTGTTATTGGGGTTACCTCCACACTGTTCTGTTATTGGGGTTACCTCCACACCGTTCTGTTGTTGGTGTTACCTCCACATCGTTCTGTTGTTGGGGTTACCTCCACACTGTTCTGTTATTGGGGTTACCTCCACACCGTTCTGTTGTTGGGGTGACCTCCACACCGTTCTGTTGTTGGGGTTACCTCCACACCGTTCTGTTGTTGGGGTTACCTCCACACCGTTCTGTTGTTGGGGTGACCTCCACACCGTTCTGTTGTTGGGGTTACCTCCACACCGTTCTGTTGTTGGGGTTACCTCCACATCCTTCTGTTGTTGGGGATACCTCCACCTCCACCCTTCTGTTTTTTACCTCCACACCGGGGTTACCTCCACACCCTTCTGTTGTTGGGGATACCTCCACACCGTTCTGTTATTGGGGTTACCTCCACACTGTTCTGTTCTGTTATTGGGGTTACCTCCACACTGTTCTGTTCCGTTCCGTTGTTGGGGATACCTCCACACCCTTCTGTTATTGGGGTTACCTCCACACCGTTCTGTTGTTGGTGTTACCTCCACATAGTTCTGTTGTTGGGGTTACCTCCACACTGTTCTGTTATTGGGGTTACCTCCACACCATTCTGTTGTTGGTGTTACCTCCACATCGTTCTGTTGTTGGGGTTACCTCCACACTGTTCTGTTATTGGGGTTACCTCCACACCGTTCTGTTGTTGGTGTTACCTCCACACCGTTCTGTTGTTGGGGATACCTCCACACCCTTCTGTTGTTGGGGTTACCTCCACATCGTTCTGTTGTTGGGGTTACCTCCACACCGTTCTGTTGTTGGGGTGACCTCCACACCGTTCTGTTGTTGGGGTGACCTCCACACCGTTCTGTTGTTGGGGTTACCTCCACACCGTTCTGTTGTTGGGGTTACCTCCACACCGTTCTGTTATTGGGGTTACCTCCACACCCTTCTGTTGTTGGGGTTACCTCCACACCGTTCTGTTGTTGGGGACACCTCCACACCCTTCTGTTGTTGGGGTTATCTCCACACCCTTCTGTTGTTGGGGTTACCTCCACACCCTTCTGTTGTTGGGGACACCTCCACACCCTTCTGTTGTTGGGGTTACCTCCACACCGTTCTGTTGTTGGGGTTACCTCCACACCCTTCTGTTGTTGGGGATACCTCCACACCCTTCTGTTGTTGGGGTTACCTCCACACCCTTCTGTTGTTGGGGATACCTCCACACCGTTCTGTTATTGGGGTTACCTCCACACTGTTCTGTTATTGGGGTTACCTCCACACCGTTCCGTTGTTGGGGATACCTCCACACCCTTCTGTTGTTGGGGTTACCTCCACACCCTTCTGTTGTTGGGGATACCTCCACACCGTTCTGTTATTGGGGTTACCTCCACACTGTTCTGTTATTGGGGTTACCTCCACACCGTTCTGTTGTTGGGGTTACCTCCACACCCTTCTGTTGTTGGGGTTACCTCCACACCCTTCTGTTGTTGGGGATACCTCCACACCGTTCTGTTGTTGGGGTTACCTCCACACTGTTCTGTTATTGGGGACACCTCCACACCCTTCTGTTATTGGGGTTACCTCCACACCGTTCTGTTATTGGGGTTACCTCCACACCGTTCTGTTGTTGGTGTTACCTCCACATCGTTCTGTTGTTGGGGTTACCTCCACACCGTTCTGTTGTTGGGGTTACCTCCACACCGTTCTGTTGTTGGGGTGACCTCCACACCGTTCTGTTGTTGGGGATACCTCCACACCGTTCTGTTGTTGGGGATACCTCCACACCCTTCTGTTGTTGGGGTTACCTCCATACCGTTCTGTTATTGGGGTACGCCTACACCGTTCTGTTGTTGGGGTTACCTCCATACCGTTCTGTTATTGGGGTACGCCTACACCGTTCTGTTGTTGAGGTTACCTCCACACCCTTCTGTTGTTGGGGTTACCTCCACACCCTTCTGTTGTTGGGGTTACCTCCACACCCTTCTGTTGTTGGGGTTACCTCCACACCCTTCTGTTGTTGGATATACCTCCACACCGTTCCGTTGTTGGGGTGACCTCCACACCGTTCTGTTGTTGGGGATACCTCCACACCGTTCTGTTGTTGGGGTTACCTCCACACCGTTCTGTTGTTGGGGTTACCTCCACACCGTTCTGTTGTTGGGGATACCTCCACACCGTTCTGTTGTTGGGGTTACCTCCACACCGTTCTGTTGTTGGGGTTACCTCCACACTGTTCTGTTATTGGGGATACCTCCACACCGTTCTGTTATTGGGGTTACCTCCACACCTTTCTGTTATTGGGGTTACCTCCACACCTTTCTGTTATTGGGGTACGCCCCCCCGTTCCAAACAGAAAAGCTGCTTTTCAACGTGCTTAATTACCCATTTTTGGAAGGAAAACTAATACATTTTACAGTTCATATTCCATAGACATTTGTAAACACGGGACAGTTACTTTAAAAGGATGAAGAATTGTAATTAAAAGTCATACAGTGTAACCTGTGAGGTGAGACGACGGGGGGCTTGAGTTACTACATGTAGTAGATATGTCTGATAGAGAGGTGTTGTGGTGATGGCGAGGGACATGAATTCTCATGGGAATGTCATGTAGCATCATGTCTGGAAATACAGATGTATGCAGACATTCTAGAATACTTTCTATCACGTTGGTGTAACAATGAAAGCATTCCTCCCATTTGTTTTCTATCATGTTGGTGTAACAATGAAAGCATTCCTCCCATTTGTTTTCTATCATGTTGGTGTAACAATGAAAGCATTCCTCCCATTTGTTCTCTATCACGTTGGTGTAACAATAAAAGCATTCCTCCCATTTGTTTTCTATCATGTTGGAGTAACAATGAAAGCATTCCTCCATTTGTTTTCTATCATGTTGGTGTAACAGTGAAAGCATTCCTCCATTTGTTTTCTATCATGTTGGTGTAACAATGAAAGCATTTCTCCCATTTGTTTTCTATCATGTTGGTGTAACAATGAAAGCATTCCTCCCATTTGTTCTCTATCATGTTGGTGTAACAATGAAAGCATTCCTCCCATTTGTTTTCTATCACGTTGGTGTAACAATGAAAGCATTCCTCCATTTGTTTTGGCGTTCTTTCTCTTCAGATCTGAAAGTTTAAATTGGTCTTTTCTCCTTATCAACGTACTTTGTACAAGCAGCTTGTTAACTTGTCTTCCGGCTCCTTTTTGTCAACACTGTAACATATCGATCTGATCAGTGTGAACTGATATTGTATAAAAATTAAATTACTTTTGTCTTTTTTTTATCCAGTGTGGGTGTTTTTTTTGTTTCCTTCCTTATCAGACGTACAGCTGCAGTGGGAAGTTTACATCCACTGGCCCACCGCTCTAACCACTAGGCTACCTGCCGCCCCCCAGGGCCGCCCCCCAGGACGTGGGAAGTTTACATACACTGGCCCACCGCTCTAACCACTAGGCTACCTGCCGCCCCCAGGGCCGCCCCCCAGGGCGTGGGAAGTTTACATACACTTAGGTTGGAGTCATTAAAACTTGTTTTTTAACCACTTCACAAATTTCTTGTTAACAAAATATAGTTTTGGCAAGTCGGTGAGGACATCTACTTGTCCAACAATTGTTTCACTTATAATTCACTGTATCACATTAACAGTGGGTCAGAAGTTTACATACACTACGTTGACTGTGCCTTTAAACAGCTTGGAAAATTCCAGAAAAGTATTTAATGGCTTTAGAAGCTTCTGATAGGCTAATTGACATAATTTGAGTCAATTGGAGGTGTACCTGTGGATGTATTTCTAGATCTACCTTCAAACTCAGTGCCTCTTTGCTTGACATCATGGGAAAATCAAAAGAAATCAGCCAACACCCCAGAAAAAAATTGTAGACCTTCACTTGTCTGGTTCATCCTTGGGAGCAATTTCAAAACACCTGATGGTACCACGTTCATCTGTACAAACAATAGTACGCAAGTATAAACACCATGGGTCCATGCAGCCATCATACCGCTCACTGGAAAATAAATGTGAGGAACTGAAAGCACGTATATCCTACCTACTTTCACCGAGACGTGGCTGAACGATGACATTAAGAACATACAGCTGGCAGGTTATACATCCATCGGCAGGAGAGAACAGCAGCCTCTGGTAAGACACGACTTAATTTATGTAAACAACAGCTGGTGCAAGATATCTAAGGAAGTCTCAAGGTTTTGCTCGCCTGAGGTAGAGTATCTCATGATAAACTGTAGACCACACTATCTACCTAGAGAGTTTTCATTTTCTACATTCCACCACATCCCGATGCTGGCACTAATAGCATTCTCAATGAGCTGTATACCGCCATAAGCAAGCTGTAGACCACACTATCTACCTAGAGAGTTTTCATCTGTATTTTTCGTAGCTGTCTACATACCACCACAGACTGAGGCTGGCACTAGGACCGCACTGAATGAGCTGTACTCCGCAATAGGCAAACAGGAAAACGCTCACCCAGAGGCAGCGCTCCTAGTGGCCGGGGACTTTAATGCAGGGAAACTTAAATCTGTTTTACCTCTTTTCTATCAGCATGTTAAATGTGCAACCAGGAAAAAAATTCTAGACCACCTTTACTCCACACAGAGACGCGTACAAAGCTCTTCCTCGCCCTCCATTTGGCAAATCTGACCACAACTCTATCCTCCTGATTCCTGCTTCAAGCAAAAATTAAAGCAGGAAGCACCAGTGACTCTATAAAAAAGTGGTCAGATGAAGAAGATGCTAAACTGCAGGACTGTTTTTCTATCAGAGACTGGAATATGTTCTGGGATTCTTCTAATGGCATTGAGGAGTTCACCACATCAGTCACTGGCTTTATCAATAAGTCCATAGAGGAGTTCACCACATCAGTCACTGGCTTTATCAATAAGTCCATTGAGGAGTTCACCACATCAGTCACTGGCTTTATCAATAAGTGCATTGAGGAGTTCACCACATCAGTCACTGGCTTTATCAATAAGTCCATTGAGGAGTTCACCACATCAGTCACTGGCTTTATCAATAAGTGCATTGAGGAGTTCACCACATCAGTCACTGGCTTTATCAATAAGTCCATTGAGGAGTTCACCACATCAGTCACTGGCTTTATCAATAAGCACATAGAGGACATCGTCCCCATGGTGACGGTACGTACATAACCCAACCAGAAGCGAAATAACTTCTAGGATCGCTTCGAGGCAAATAACATTGAAACATGCATGAGAGCATCAGCTGTTCCGGAGGACTGTGTGATCACACAGCCGCTTTGAGTTTCAGACGGATTACCAGGACGTGTATTCAGAGCAACTGACCAACTGGCAAGTGACTTCACTGACATGTTCAACTTGTCCCTGTCTGAGTCTGGAATACCAACATGTTTCAAGCAGACCACCATAGTCCCTGTGCCCAAGAAATCAAATCAAATGTTATTTGTCACATACACATGGTTAGCAGATGTTAATGCGAGCGTAGCGAAATGCTTGTGCTTCTAGTTTCGACCATGCAGTAATATCTCACAAGTAATCTAACCTAACAGTTCCACAACAGCTACCTTATACACACAAATGTAAATGAATTAATAAGAATTTGTACATAAAAATATATGAATGATTGACGGCCGAACGGCATAGGCAAGATGCAGTGGATGGTATAGAGTACAGTATATACATATGAGATCAGTAATGTAGGGTATCTAAACATTATATAAAAGTGGCATTGTTTAAAGTGGCTAGTGATACAATTATTACATCAATTTTTCCATTATTAAAGTGGCTGGAGTTGAGTCAGTATGTTGGCAGAAGCCACTCTATGTTAGTGATGGCTGTTTAACAGTCTGATGGCTGTCAGGGCAATTGCGAGATTATGTTATAATGCTTGTATTGCATTATAATGGTTGTTTTATTCGACAGAATAGAGTGTTCTGTTAACTATTGTGTGTGTGTGTGTTCTACTGAGGATGGGCCTCTATGAGACAGAGGAGGTGACAGAGGAGATTTACGATGTCTTTAGGTGATAAAACCTAAAGAGCATTCCAGAGAACATGAGGTAATGGTTCTGTTCTATACCTTACCAGGGAGAGATGGTTCCAATTTGGAGTCAGAGGACCAGACACTGGTCTCTATACAATGAAAACTCTTGACACAGCAGATGCTGTCTGCTATGTATTACAGATACCTTTCATACAAATCTTAACCGTGTGACCCATTCTATGTATCTGTTGTTCGTCATGTAGGCTGAAAGGGGTGAATCTTGGCTATAAAAGATCTTTGTACTTTTGTGTTGTCACTTTCAATGGTTCGTTAGAAATGGCGCATCATTGAAAGTCAGTGTTATTGCAAAGCTCTTATTATTAAAGATGTAGTTTAAGTATAACTCTGACTTGTGTGATAAATTTGTCTCTCCTCGTTTGATAGTCAAGAAATTAACCACCAAATGGCCTTGAGATAGAAGCTGTTTTTCAGTCTCTCGGTCCCAGCTTTGATGCACCTGTACTGACCTCGCCATCTGGATGATAACGGGGTGAACAGGCAGTGGCTCGGGTGGTTGTTGTCCTTGATGATCTTTATGGCCTTCCTGTAACATCGTGTGGTGTAGGTGTCCTGGAGGGCAGGTAGTTTGCCCCCGGTGATGCGTTGTGCAGACCTCACTACCCTCTGGAGAGCCTTACGGTTGTGGGCGGAGCAGTTGCCGTACCAGGCGGTGATACAGCCCGACAGGATGCTCTCGATTGTACATCTGTAAAAGTTTTTGAGTGCTTTTGGTGACAAGCCGAATTTCTTCAGCCTCCTGAGGTTGAAGAGGCGATGCTGCGCCTTCTTCACGTTGCTGTCTGTGTGGGTGGACCAATTCAGTTTGTCCGTGATTTGTACGCAGAGGAACTTAAAACTCTCCACCCTTTCCACTACTGTCCCGTCAATGTGGATAGGGGGCTGCTCCCTCTGCTGTTTCCTGAAGTCCACGATCGTCTCCTTTGTTTTGTTGACGTTGAGTGTGAGGTTATTATCCTGACACCACACTCTGGGGGCCCTCACCTCCTCCCTGTAGGCCGTCTCGTCGTTGTTGGTAATCAAGCCTACCACTGTAGTGTCGTCAGATTTGATGATTGAGTTGGAGGCGTGCGTGGCCACGGAGTCATGCATCAACAGGGAGTACAGGAGACCTGACCTCCTCCCTATAGTGCATCAACAACAACCTCTCCCTCAATGTGATCAAGACAAAGGAGATGATTGTGGACTAAAGGGAAAGGAGGACCGACCACGCCCCCATTCTCATCGAGCAGGTTGAGAGCTTGAAGTTCCTTGGCGTCCACATCACTAACAAACTAACATGGTCCAAGCACACCAAGACAGTCGTGAAGAGGGCACGACAAAACCTATTCCCTCTCAGGAGACTTAAAAGATTTGGCACGGGTCTTCAGATCCTCAAAAGGTTTTACAGCTACACCATCGAGAGCATCCTGACGGGTTGCATCACTGCCTCGTATGGCAACTGCTCGGCCTCCGACCGCCAGGCACTACAGAGGGTAGTCTCAGCCTCCAGTATTTATGCTGCAGTAGTTTATGTGTCGGGGGGCTAGGGTCAGTTTGTTATATCTGGAGTACTTCTCCTGTCCTATCCAGTGTCCTGAGTGAATTTAAATATGCTCTCTATAATTCTCTCTTTCTTTCTCTCTTTCGGAGGACCTGAGCCCTAGGACCATGCCTCAGGACTACCCGGCCTGATGACTCCTTGCTGTCCCCAGTCCACCTCCAGTTTCAACTGTTCTGCCTGTGATTATTATTATTTGACCATGCTGGTCATTTATGAACATTTGAACATCTTGGCCATGTTCTGTTATAATCTCCACCCAGTACAGCCAGAAGAGGACTGGCCCACCCCTCAGAGCCTGGTTCCTCTAGGTTTCTTCCTAGGTTCTGGCCTTTCTAGGGAGTATTTTCTAGCCACTGTGCTTCTACACCTGCATTGCTTGCTGTTTGGGGTTGTTCATAAATGTTCATAAATGACCAGCATGGTCGAATAATAATAAGGCAGAACAGTTGAAACTGGAGCAGCAGCACGGCCAGGTGGACTGGGGACAGCAAGGAGTCATCATGTCAGGTCGTCCTGGGGCATGGTCCTAGGGCTCAGGTCCTCCGAGAGAGAGAAAGAAAGAGAGAAGGAGAGAATTAGAGAACGCACACTTAGATTCACACAGGACACCAAATAGGAGAGGAGAAGTTCTCCAGAAAACAACAAACTGACCCCAGCCCCCCGACACATAAACTACTGCAGCATAAATACTGGAGGCTGAGACAGGAGGGGTCAGGAGACACTGTGGCCCCATCCGACGATACCCCCAAACAGGGCCAAACAGGAAGTATATAGTATGGTATTAACTGACCCTGTATATAGTATGGTATTAACTGACCCTGTATATAGTATGGTATTAACTGACCCTGTATATAGTATGGTATTAACTGACCCTGTATATAGTATGGTATTAACTGACCCTGTATATAGTATGGTATTAAACTGACCCTGTATATAGTATGGTATTAACTGACCCTGTATATAGTATGGTATTAACTGACCCTGTATATAGTATGGTATTAACTGACCCTGTATATAGTATGGTATTAACTGACCCTGTATATAGTATGGTATTAACTGACCCTGTATATAGTATGGTATTAACTGACCCTGTATATAGTATGGTATTAACTGACCCTGTATATAGTATGGTATTAACTGACCCTGTATATAGTATGGTATTAACTGACCCTGTATATAGTATTAAACTGACCCTGTATATAGTATGGTATTAACCAACCCTGTATAGAGTATGGTATTAATTGACCCTGTATATAGTATGGTATTAACTGACCCTGTATATAGTATGGTATTAACTGACCCTGTATATAGTATGGTATTAACTGACCCTGTATATAGTATGGTATTAACTGACCCTGTATATAGTATGGTATTAACTGACCCTGTATATAGTATGGTATTAACTGACCCTGTATATAGTATGGTATTAACTGACCCTGTATATAGTATGGTATTAACTGACCCTGTATATAGTATGGTATTAACTGACCCTGTATATAGTATGGTATTAACTGACCCTGTATATAGTATGGTATTAACTGACCCTGTATATAGTATGGTATTAACTGACCCTGTATATAGTATTAAACTGACCCTGTATATAGTATGGTATTAACCAACCCTGTATAGAGTATGGTATTAACTGACCCTGTATATAGTATGGTATTAACTGACCCTGTATATAGTATGGTATTAACTGACCCTGTATGTAGTATGGTATTAACTGAGCCTGTATATAGTATGGTATTAACTGACCCTGTATATAGTATGGTATTAACTGACCCTGTATATAGTATGGTATTAACTGACCCTGTATATAGTATGGTATTAACTGACCCTGTATATAGTATGGTATTAACTGACCCTGTATATAGTATGGTATTAACTGACCCTGTATATAGTATGGTATTAACTGACCCTGTATATAGTATGGTATTAACTGACCCTGTATATAGTATGGTATTAACTGACCCTGTATATAGTATGGTATTAACTGACCCTGTATATAGTATTAAACTGACCCTGTATATAGTATGGTATTAACCAACCCTGTATAGAGTATGGTATTAACTGACCCTGTATATAGTATGGTATTAACTGACCCTGTATATAGTATGGTATTAACTGACCCTGTATGTAGTATGGTATTAACTGAGCCTGTATATAGTATGGTATTAACTGACCCTGAATATAGTATGGTATTAACTGACCCTGTATATAGTATGGTATTAACTGACCCTGTATATAGTATGGTACTAACTGACCCTGTATATAGTATGGTATTAACTGACCCTGTATATATTATGGTATTAACTGACCCTGTATATAGTATGGTATTAACTGACCCTGTATATAGTATGGTATTAACTGACCCTGTATATAGTATGGTTTTAACTGACCCTGTATATAGTATGGTATTAACTGACCCTGTATATAGTATGATATTAACTGACCCTGTATACAGTATGATATTAACTGACCCTGTATATAGTATGGTATTAACTGACCCTGTATATAGTATGGTATTAACTGACCCTGTATATAGTATGGTATTAACTGACCCTGTATACAGTATGATATTAACTGACCCTGTATATAGTATGGTATTAACTGACCCTGTATATAGTATGGTATTAACTGACCCTGTATATAGTATGGTATTAACTGACCCTGTATATAGTATGGTATTAACTTACCCTGTATATAGTATGGTATTAAACTGACCCTGTATATAGTATGGTATTAACTGACCCTGTATATAGTATGGTATTAACTGACCCTGTATATAGTATGGTATTAAACTGACCCTGTATATAGTATGGTATTAACTGACCCTGTATATAGTATGGTATTAACTGACCCTGTATATAGTATGGTATTAACTGACCCTGTATATAGTATGGTATTAACTGACCCTGTATATAGTATGGTATTAAACTGACCCTGTATATAGTATGGTATTAACTGACCCTGTATATAGTATGGTATTAACTTACCCTGTATATAGTATGGTATTAAACTGACCCTGTATATAGTATGGTATTAACTGACCCTGTATATAGTATGGTATTAACTGACCCTGTATATAGTATGGTATTAAACTGACCCTGTATATAGTATGGTATTAACTGACCCTGTATATAGTATGGTATTAACTGACCCTGTATATAGTATGGTATTAACTGACCCTGTATATAGTATGGTATTAACTGACCCTGTATATAGTATGGTATTAACTGACCCTGTATATAGTATGGTATTAACTGACCATGTATATAGTATGGTATTAACTGACCCTGTATATAGTATGGTATTAAACTGACCCTGTATATAGTATGGTATTAACTGACCCTGTATATAGTATGGTATTAACTGACCCTGTATATAGTATGGTATTAACTGACCCTGTATATAGTATGGTATTAACTGACCCTGTATATAGTATGGTATTAACTGACCCTGTATATAGTATGGTATTAACTGACCCTGTATATAGTATGGTATTAACTGACCCTGTATATAGTATGGTATTAACTGACCCTGTATATAGTATGGTATTAACTGACCCTGTATATAGTATGGTATTAACTGACCCTGTATATAGTATGGTATTAACTGACCCTGTATATAGTATGGTATTAACTGACCCTGTATATAGTATTAAACTGACCCTGTATATAGTATGGTATTAACCAACCCTGTATAGAGTATGGTATTAACTGACCCTGTATATAGTATGGTATTAACTGACCCTGTATATATTATGGTATTAACTGACCCTGTATATAGTATGGTATTAACTGACCCTGTATATAGTATGGTATTAACTGACCCTGTATATAGTATGGTATTAACTGACCCTGTATATAGTATGGTATTAAACTGACCCTGTATATAGTATGGTATTAACTGACCCTGTATATAGTATGGTATTAACTGACTCTGTATATAGTATGGTATTAACTGACCCTGTATATAGTATGGTATTAACTGACCCTGTATATAGTATGGTATTAACTGACCCTGTATATAGTATGGTATTAACTGACCCTGTATATAGTATGGTATTAACTGACCCTGTATATAGTATGGTATTAACTGACCCTGTATATAGTATGGTATTAACTGACCCTGTATATAGTATGGTATTAACTGACCCTGTATATAGTATGGTATTAACTGACCCTGTATATAGTATGGTATTAACTGACCCTGTATATAGTATGGTATTAACTGACCCTGTATATAGTATTAAACTGACCCTGTATATAGTATGGTATTAACCAACCCTGTATAGAGTATGGTATTAACTGACCCTGTATATAGTATGGTATTAACTGACCCTGTATATAGTATGGTATTAACTGACCCTGTATGTAGTATGGTATTAACTGAGCCTGTATATAGTATGGTATTAACTGAC
This sequence comes from Oncorhynchus masou masou, assembly GCF_036934945.1. Classification (NCBI taxonomy): domain Eukaryota; kingdom Metazoa; phylum Chordata; class Actinopteri; order Salmoniformes; family Salmonidae; genus Oncorhynchus; species Oncorhynchus masou. Next base: position 32,675 of record NW_027008869.1, read on the forward strand.
CCTGAATATAGTATGGTATTAACTGACCCTGTATATAGTATTGTATTAACTGACCCTGTATATAGTATGGTACTAACTGACCCTGTATATAGTATGGTATTAACTGACCCTGTATATATTATGATATTAACTGACCCTGTATATAGTATGGTATTAACTGACCCTGTATATAGTATGGTATTAACTGACCCTGTATATAGTATGGTTTTAACTGACCCTGTATATAGTATGGTTTTAACTGACCCTGTATATAGTATGGTATTAACTGACCCAGTATACAGTATGGTATTAACTGACCCTGTATATAGTATGGTATTAACTGACCCTGTATAGAGTATGGTATTAACTGACCCTGTATATAGTATGGTATTAACTGACCCTGTATATATTATGGTATTAACTGACCCTGTATATAGTATGGTATTAACTGACCCTGTATATAGTATGGTATTAACTGACCCTGTATATAGTATGGTATTAACTGACCCTGTATATAGTATGGTATTAAACTGACCCTGTATATAGTATGGTATTAACTGACCCTGTATATAGTATGGTATTAACTGACTCTGTATATAGTATGGTATTAACTGACCCTGTATATAGTATGGTATTAACTGACCCTGTATATAGTATGGTATTAACTGACCCTGTATATAGTATGGTATTAACTGACCCTGTATATAGTATGGTATTAACTGACCCTGTATATAGTATGGTATTAACTGACCCTGTATATAGTATGGTATTAACTGACCCTGTATATAGTATGGTATTAACTGACCCTGTATATAGTATGGTATTAACTGACCCTGTATATAGTATGGTATTAACTGACCCTGTATATAGTATGGTATTAACTGACCCTGTATATAGTATTAAACTGACCCTGTATATAGTATGGTATTAACCAACCCTGTATAGAGTATGGTATTAACTGACCCTGTATATAGTATGGTATTAACTGACCCTGTATATAGTATGGTATTAACTGACCCTGTATGTAGTATGGTATTAACTGAGCCTGTATATAGTATGGTATTAACTGACCCTGAATATAGTATGGTATTAACTGACCCTGTATATAGTATTGTATTAACTGACCCTGTATATAGTATGGTACTAACTGACCCTGTATATAGTATGGTATTAACTGACCCTGTATATATTATGGTATTAACTGACCCTGTATATAGTATGGTATTAACTGACCCTGTATATAGTATGGTATTAACTGACCCTGTATATAGTATGGTTTTAACTGACCCTGTATATAGTATGGTTTTAACTGACCCTGTATATAGTATGGTATTAACTGACCCAGTATACAGTATGGTATTAACTGACCCTGTATATAGTATGGTATTAACTGACCCTGTATATAGTATGGTATTAACTGACCCTGTATATAGTATGGTATTAACTGACCCTGTATATAGTATGGTATTAACTGACCCTGTATATAGTATGGTATTAAACTGACCCTGTATATAGTATGGTATTAACTGACCCTGTATATAGTATGGTATTAACTGACCCTGTATATAGTATGGTATTAAACTGACCCTGTATATAGTATGGTATTAACTGACCCTGTATATAGTATGGTATTAACTGACCCTGTATATAGTATGGTATTAACTGACCCTGTATATAGTATGGTATTAACTGACCCTGTATATAGTATGGTATTAACTGACCCTGTATATAGTATGGTATTAACTGACCCTGTATATAGTATTAAACTGACCCTGTATATAGTATGGTATTAAACTGACCCTGTATATAGTATGGTATTAACTGACCCTGTATATAGTATGGTATTAACTGACCCTGTATATAGTATGGTATTAACTGACCCTGTATATAGTATGGTATTAACTGACCCTGTATATAGTATGGTTTTAACTGACCCTGTATATAGTATGGTTTTAACTGACCCTGTATATAGTATGGTATTAACTGACCCAGTATACAATATGGTATTAACTGACCCTGTATATAGTATGGTATTCACTGACCCTGTATATAGTATGGTATTAAACTGACCCTGTATATAGTATGGTATTAACTGACCCTGTATATAGTATGGTATTAACTGACCCTGTATATAGTATGGTATTAACTGACCCTGTATACAGTATGGTATTAACTGACCCTGTATATAGTATGGGATTAACTGACCCTGTATATAGTATGGTATTAACTGACCCTGTATATAGTATGGTATTAACTGACCCTGTATATAGTATGGTATTAACTGACCCTGTACATAGTATGGTATTAATTGACCCTGTATATAGTATGGTATTAACTGACCATGTATATAGTATGGTACTAACTGATCCTGTATATAGTATGGTATTAACTGACCCTGTATATAATATGGTATTAACTGACCCTGTATATAGTATTAAACTGACCCTGTATATAGTATGGTATTAACTGACCCTGTATATAGTATGGTATTAACTGACCCTGTATATAGTATGGTATTAACTGACCCTGTATATAGTATGGTACTAACTGACCCTGTATATATTATTAATCTGACCCTGTATATAGTATGGTATTAACTGACCCTGTATATAGTATTACACTGACCCTGTATATAGTATGGTATTAACCGACCCTGTATATAGTATGGTATTAACTGACCCTGTATATAGTATGGTATTAACTGACCCTGTATATAGTATGGTATTAACTGACCCTGTATATAGTATGGTATTAACTGACCCTGTATATAGTATGGTATTAACTGACCCTGTATATAGTATGGTATTAACTGACCCTGTATATAGTATGGTATTAACTGACCCTGTATATAGTATGGTATTAACTGACCCTGTATATAGTATGGTATTAACTGACCCTGTATATAGTATGGTATTAACTGACCCTGTATATAGTATGGTATTAACTGACCCTGTATATAGTATGGTATTAACTGACCCTGTATATAGTATTAAACTGACCCTGTATATAGTATGGTATTAACCAACCCTGTATAGAGTATGGTATTAACTGACCCTGTATATAGTATGGTATTAACTGACCCTGTATATAGTATGGTATTAACTGACCCTGTATATAGTATGGTATTAACTGACCCTGTATATAGTATGGTATTAACTGACCCTGTATATAGTATGGTATTAACTGACCCTGTATATAGTATGGTATTAACTGACCCTGTATATAGTATGGTACTAACTGACCCTGTATATAGTATGGTATTAACTGACCCTGTATATATTATGGTATTAACTGACCCTGTATATAGTATGGTATTAACTGACCCTGTATATAGTATGGTATTAACTGACCCTGTATATAGTATGGTATTAACTGACCCTGTATATAGTATGGTATTAACTGACCCTGTATATAGTATTAAACTGACCCTGTATATAGTATGGTATTAACTGACCCTGTATATAGTATTAAACTGACCCTGTATATAGTATGGTATTAACTGACCCTGTATATAGTATGGTATTAACTGACCCTGTATATAGTATGGTATTAACTGACCCTGTATATAGTATGGTACTAACTGACCCTGTATATATTATTAATCTGACCCTGTATATAGTATGGTATTAACTGACCCTGTATATAGTATTACACTGACCCTGTATATAGTATGGTATTAACCGACCCTGTATATAGTATGGTATTAACTGACCCTGTATATAGTATGGTATTAACTGACCCTGTATATAGTATGGTATTAAACTGACCCTGTATATAGTATGGTATTAACTGACCCTGTATATAGTATGGTATTAAACTGACCCTGTATATAGTATGGCATTAACTGACCCTGTATATAGTATGGTATTAACTGACCCTGTATATAGTATGGTATTAACTGACCCTGTATATAGTATGGTATTAACTGACCCTGTATATAGTATGCTATTAACTGACCCTGTATATAGTATGGTATTAACTGACCCTGTATATAGTATGGTATTAACTGACCCTGTATATAGTATGGTATTAACTGACCCTGTATATAGTATGGTATTAACTGACCCTGTATATAGTATTAAACTGACCCTGTATATAGTATGGTATTAACTGACCCTGTATATAGTATGGTATTAACTGACCCTGTATATAGTATGGTATTAACTGACCCTGTATGTAGTATGGTATTAACTGAGCCTGTATATAGTATGGTATTAACTGACCCTGAATATAGTATGGTACTAACTGACCCTGTATATAGTATGGTATTAACTGACCCTGTATATAGTATGGTACTAACTGACCCTGTATATAGTATGGTATTAACTGACCCTGTATATATTATGGTATTAACTGACCCTGTATATAGTATGGTATTAACTGACCCTGTATATAGTATGGTATTAACTGACCCTGTATATTGTATGGTTTTAACTGACCCTGTATATAGTATGGTTTTAACTGACCCTGTATATAGTATGGTATTAACTGACCCTGTATACAGTATGGTATTAACTGACCCTGTATATAGTATGGGATTAACTGACCCTGTATATAGTATGGTATTAACTGACCCTGTATATAGTATGGTATTAACTGACCCTGTATATAGTATGGTATTAACTGACCCTGTACATAGTATGGTATTAATTGACCCTGTATATAGTATGGTATTAACTGACCATGTATATAGTATGGTACTAACTGATCCTGTATATAGTATGGTATTAACTGACCCTGTATATAGTATGGTATTAACTGACCCTGTATATAGTATTAAACTGACCCTGTATATAGTATGGTATTAACTGACCCTGTATATAGTATGGTATTAACTGACCCTGTATATAGTATGGTATTAACTGACCCTGTATATAGTATGGTACTAACTGACCCTGTATATATTATTAATCTGACCCTGTATATAGTATGGTATTAACTGACCCTGTATATAGTATTACACTGACCCTGTATATAGTATGGTATTAACCGACCCTGTATATAGTATGGTATTAACTGACCCTGTATATAGTATGGTATTAACTGACCCTGTATATAGTATGGTATTAACTGACCCTGTATATAGTATGGTATTAACTGACCCTGTATATAGTATGGTATTAAACTGACCCTGTATATAGTATGGTATTAACTGACCCTGTATATAGTATGGTATTAACTGACCCTGTATATAGTATGGTATTAACTGACCCTGTATATAGTATGGTATTAACTGACCCTGTATATAGTATGGTATTAACTGACCCTGTATATAGTATGGTATTAAACTGACCCTGTATATAGTATGGTATTAACTGACCCTGTATATAGTATGGTATTAACTGACCCTGTATATAGTATGGTATTAACTGACCCTGTATATAGTATGGTATTAACTGACCCTGTATATAGTATGGTATTAACTGACCCTGTATATAGTATGGTATTAACTGACCCTGTATATAGTATGGTATTAACTGACCCTGTATATAGTATGGTATTAACTGACCCTGTATATAGTATGGTATTAACTGACCCTGTATATAGTATGGTATTAACTGACCCTGTATATAGTATTAAACTGACCCTGTATATAGTATGGTATTAACCAACCCTGTATAGAGTATGGTATTAACTGACCCTGTATATAGTATGGTATTAACTGACCCTGTATATAGTATGGTATTAACTGACCCTGTATATAGTATGGTATTAACTGACCCTGTATATAGTATGGTATTAACTGACCCTGTATATAGTATGGTATTAACTGACCCTGTATATAGTATGGTATTAACTGACCCTGTATATAGTATGGTATTAACTGAAACTGTATATAGTATGGTATTAACTGACCCTGTATATAGTATGGTATTAACTGACCCTGTATATAGTATGGTATTAACTGACCCTGTATATAGTATGGTATTAACTGACCCTGTATATAGTATTAAACTGACCCTGTATATAGTATGGTATTAACCAACCCTGTATAGAGTATGGTATTAACTGACCCTGTATATAGTATGGTATTAACTGACCCTGTATATAGTATGGTATTAACTGACCCTGTATATAGTATGGTATTAACTGACCCTGTATATAGTATGGTATTAACTGACCCTGTATATAGTATGGTATTAACTGACCCTGTATATAGTATGGTATTAAACTGACCCTGTATATAGTATGGCATTAACTGACCCTGTATATAGTATGGTATTAACTGACCCTGTATATAGTATGTTATTAACTGACCCTGTATATAGTATGGTATTAACTGACCCTGTATATAGTATGGTATTTACTGACCCTGTATATAGTATGGTATTAACTGACCCTGTATATAGTATGGTATTAACTGACCCTGTATATAGTATGGTATTAACTGACCCTGTATATAGTATGGTATTAACTGACCCTGTATATAGTATTAAACTGACCCTGTATATAGTATGGTATTAACTGACCCTGTATATAGTATGGTATTAACTGACCCTGTATATAGTATGGTATTAACTGACCCTGTATGTAGTATGGTATTAACTGAGCCTGTATATAGTATGGTATTAACTGACCCTGAATATAGTATGGTATTAACTGACCCTGTATATAGTATGGTATTAACTGACCCTGTATATAGTATGGTATTAACTGACCCTGTATATAGTATGGTATTAACTGACCCTGTATATAGTATGGTATTAACTGACCCTGTATATAGTATGGTATTAACTGACCCTGTATATAGTATGGTATTAACTGACCCTGTATATAGTATGGTATTAACTGACCCTGTATATAGTATTAAACTGACCCTGTATATAGTATGGTATTAACCAACCCTGTATAGAGTATGGTATTAACTGACCCTGTATATAGTATGGTATTAACTGACCCTGTATATAGTATGGTATTAACTGACCCTGTATATAGTATGGTATTAACTGACCCTGTATATAGTATGGTATTAACTGACCCTGTATATAGTATGGTATTAACTGACCCTGTATATAGTATGGTATTAAACTGACCCTGTATATAGTATGGTATTAACTGACCCTGTATATAGTATGGTATTAACTGACCCTGTATATAGTATGGCATTAACTGACCCTGTATATAGTATTAAACTGACCCTGTATATAGTATGGTATTAACTGACCCTGTATATAGTATGGTATTAACTGACCATGTATATAGTATGGTATTAACTGACCCTGTATATAGTATGGTACTAACTGACCCTGTATATATTATTAAACTGACCCTGTATATAGTATGGTATTAACTGACCCTGTATATAGTATTACACTGACCCTGTATATAGTATGGTATTAACCGACCCTGTATATAGTATGGTATTAACTGACCCTGTATATAGTATGGTATTAACTGACCCTGTATATAATATGGTATTAACTGACCCTGTATATAGCATGGTATTAACTGACCCTGTATATAGTATGGTATTAACCGACCCTGTATATAGTATTAACTGACCCTGTATATAGTATGGTATTAACTGACCCTGTATATAGTGTGGAATTAACTGACCCTGTATATAGTATGCTATTAACTGACCCTGTATATAGTATGGTATTAACTGACCCTGTATATAGTATGGTATTAACTGACCCTGTATACAGTATGGTATTAACTGACCCTGTATATAGTATGGTATTAACTGACCCTGTATATAGTATGGTATTAACTGACCATGTATATAGTATGGTATTAACTGACCCTGTATATACTATGGTATTAACTGACCCTGTATATAGTATGGTATTAACTGACCCTGTATATAGTATGGTATTAACTGACCCTGTATATAGTATGGTATTAACTGACCCTGTATATAGTATGGTATTAACTGACCCTGTATATACTATGGTATTAACTGACCCTGTATATAGTATGGTATTAATTGACCCTGTATATAGTATGGTATTAACTGACCATGTGTCAGGATTTGGCCAGGGTTGTTCCAGTTGTTTGTCAGTAGATGTCCCCATTGTGCTTTTTGTCCCTGTGTTTTTCCCTTGACCCCATTATTGTTTGCACCTGTGTCTCGTTTCCCCTGATTGTATTTAAACCCTTTGTTTCCCTCAGTTCTGTGCTCTGTGTTTGTATGTTAGCACCCTGCCCTAGTGTTCTGTGTGCTCTTGTCGATTCCGGGTAACGTTCTTGTGGTATTCTGTTTTTTGTTTTTGTTCAGTTTTGGTGAGTTTCTTTTTTAGGTCTTTTTGTGTTTTACCTTCCACCTTTTGGATTTGCCATTTTTTATGTTAGGATTTTTTCTTTATTAAATACACCGTCTTAAGTACTGCTGTGTCTGCCTCATCTTCTGGGTTCTGCTGTCTATTCGTGGCTCAGTTGGTTAAGTGACTGTTTCTCACTCCGGAGACCCAGGTTCGAAACCGGGTCCTGACACCATGTATATAGTATGGTACTAACTGATCCTGTATATAGTATGGTATTAACTGACCCTGTATATAGTATGGTATTAACTGACCCTGTATATAGTATTAAACTGACCCTGTATATAGTATGGTATTAACTGACCCTGTATATAGTATGGTATTAACTGACCCTGTATATAGTATGGTATTAACTGACCCTGTATACAGTATGGTATTAACTGACCCTGTATATAGTATGGTATTAACTGACCCTGTATATAGTATGGTATTACCTGACCCTGTATATAGTATGGTATTAACTGACCCTGTATATAGTATGGTATTAACCGACCCTGTATATAGTATGGTATTAACTGACCCTGTATATAGTATGGTATTAACTTAGACCCTGTATATAGTATGGTATTAACTGACCCTGTATATAGTATGGTATTAACTGACCCTGTATATAGTATGGTATTAACTGACCCTGTATATAATATGGTATTAACTGACCCTGTATATAGTATGGTATTAACCGACCCTGTATATAGTATTAACTGACCCTGTATATAGTATGGTACTAACTGACCCTGTATATAGTATGGTATTAACTGACCCTGTATATATTATGGTATTAACTGACCCTGTATATAGTATGGTATTAACTGACCCTGTATATAGTATGGTATTAACTGACCCTGTATATAGTATGGTATTAACTGACCCTGTATATAGTATTAAACTGACCCTGTATATAGTATGGTATTAACTGACCCTGTATATAGTATGGTATTAACTGACCCTGTATATAGTATGGTATTAACTGACCCTGTATGTAGTATGGTATTAACTGAGCCTGTATATAGTATGGTATTAACTGACCCTGAATATAGTATGGTACTAACTGACCCTGTATATAGTATGGTATTAACTGACCCTGTATATAGTATGGTACTAACTGACCCTGTATATAGTATGGTATTAACTGACCCTGTATATATTGTATGGTATTAACTGACCCTGTATATAGTATGGTATTAACTGACCCTGTATATAGTATGGTATTAACTGACCCTGTATATTGTATGGTTTTAACTGACCCTGTATATAGTATGGTTTTAACTGACCCTGTATATAGTATGGTATTAACTGACCCTGTATACAGTATGGTATTAACTGACCCTGTATATAGTATGGTATTAACTGACCCTGTATATAGTATGGTATTAACTGACCCTGTATATAGTATGGTATTAACTGACCCTGTATATAGTATGGTATTAACTGACCCTGTACATAGTATGGTATTAATTGACCCTGTATATAGTATGGTATTAACTGACCATGTATATAGTATGGTACTAACTGATCCTGTATATAGTATGGTATTAACTGACCCTGTATATAGTATGGTATTAACTGACCCTGTATATAGTATTAAACTGACCCTGTATATAGTATGGTATTAACTGACCCTGTATATAGTATGGTATTAACTGACCCTGTATATAGTATGGTATTAACTGACCCTGTATATAGTATGGTATTAACTGACCCTGTATATAGTATGGTATTAACTGACCCTGTATATAGTATGGTATTAACTGACCCTGTATATAGTATGGTATTAACTGACCCTGTATATAGTATTAAACTGACCCTGTATATAGTATGGTATTAACCAACCCTGTATAGAGTATGGTATTAACTGACCCTGTATATAGTATGGTATTAACTGACCCTGTATATAGTATGGTATTAACTGACCCTGTATATAGTATGGTATTAACTGACCCTGTATATAGTATGGTATTAACTGACCCTGTATATAGTATGGTATTAACTGACCCTGTATATAGTATGGTATTAAACTGACCCTGTATATAGTATGGTATTAACTGACCCTGTATATAGTATGAGTATTAGCAGACCCTGTATATAGTATGGCATTAACTGACCCTGTATATAGTATGGTATTAACTGACCCTGTATATAGTATGGTATTAACTGACCCTGTATATAGTATGGTATTAACTGACCCTGTATATAGTATGGTATTAACTGACCCTGTATATAGTATGGTATTAACTGACCCTGTATATAGTATGGTATTAACTGACCCTGTATATAGTATGGTATTAACTGACCCTGTATATAGTATGGTATTAACTGACCCTGTATATAGTATTAAACTGACCCTGTATATAGTATGGTATTAACTGACCCTGTATATAGTATGGTATTAACTGACCCTGTATATAGTATGGTATTAACTGACCCTGTATGTAGTATGGTATTAACTGAGCCTGTATATAGTATGGTATTAACTGACCCTGAATATAGTATGGTACTAACTGACCCTGTATATAGTATGGTATTAACTGACCCTGTATATAGTATGGTACTAACTGACCCTGTATATAGTATGGTATTAACTGACCCTGTATATATTATGGTATTAACTGACCCTGTATATAGTATGGTATTAACTGACCCTGTATATAGTATGGTATTAACTGACCCTGTATATTGTATGGTTTTAACTGACCCTGTATATAGTATGGTTTTAACTGACCCTGTATATAGTATGGTATTAACTGACCCTGTATACAGTATGGTATTAACTGACCCTGTATATAGTATGGTATTAACTGACCCTGTATATAGTATGGTATTAACTGACCCTGTATATAGAATGGTATTAACTGACCCTGTATATAGTATGGTATTAACTGACCTAGTACATAGTATGGTATTAATTGACCCTAATATATAGTATGGTATTTAACTGACCATGTATATAGTATGGTACTAACTGATCCTGTATATAGTATGGTATTAACTGACCCTGTATATAGTATGGTATTAACTGACCCTGTATATAGTATTAAACTGACCCTGTATATAGTATGGTATTAACTGACCCTGTATATAGTATGGTATTAACTGACCCTGTATATAGTATGGTATTGACTGACCCTGTATATAGTATGGTACTAACTGACCCTGTATATATTATTAAACTGACCCTGTATATAGTATGGTATTAACTGACCCTGTATATAGTATTACACTGACCCTGTATATAGTATGGTATTAACCGACCCTGTATATAGTATGGTATTAACTGACCCTGTATATAGTATGGTATTAACTGACCCTGTATATAGTATGGTATTAACTGACCATGTATATAGTATGGTACTAACTGATCCTGTATATAGTATGGTATTAACTGACCCTGTATATAGTATGGTATTAACTGACCCTGTATATAGTATTAAACTGACCCTGTATATAGTATGGTATTAACTGACCCTGTATATAGTATGGTATTAACTGACCCTGTATATAGTATGGTATTAACTGACCCTGTATATAGTATGGTACTAACTGACCCTGTATATATTATTAAACTGACTCTGTATATAGTATGGTATTAACTGACCCTGTATATAGTATTACACTGACCCTGTATATAGTATCTTATTAACCGACCCTGTATATAGTATGGTATTAACTGACCCTGTATATAGTATGGTATTAACTGACCCTGTATATAGTATGGTATTAACTGACCCTGTATATAATATGGTATTAACTGACCCTGTATATAGTATGGTATTAACTGACCCTGTATATAGTATGGTATTAACTGACCCTGTATATAATATGGTATTAACTGACCCTGTATATAGTATGGTATTAACCGACCCTGTATATAGTATTAACTGACCCTGTATATAGTATGGTATTAACTGACCCTGTATATAGTATTAAACTGACCCTGTATATAGTATGGTATTAACTGACCCTGTATATAGTATGGTATTAACTGACCCTGTATATAGTATGGTATTAACTGACCCTGTATATAGTATGGTACTAACTGACCCTGTATATATTATTAAACTGACCCTGTATATAGTATGGTATTAACTGACCCTGTATATAGTATTACACTGACCCTGTATATAGTATCTTATTAACCGACCCTGTATATAGTATGGTATTAACTGACCCTGTATATAGTATGGTATTAACTGACCCTGTATATAGTATGGTATTAACTGACCCTGTATATAGTATGGTATTAACTTTGACCCTGTATATAGTATGGTACTAACTGACCCTGTATATAGTATGGTATTAACTGACCCTGTATATAGTATGGTATTAACTGACCCTGTATATAGTATGGTATTAACTGACCCTGTATATAGTATGGTATTAACTGACCCTGTATATAGTATGGTATTAACTGACCCTGTATATAGTATGGTATTAACTGACCCTGTATATAGTATGGTATTAATTGACCCTGTATATAGTATGGTATTAACTGACCATGTATATAGTATGGTACTAACTGATCCTGTATATAGTATGGTACTGACCCTGTATATAGTATGGTATTAACTGACCCTGTATATAGTATTAAACTGACCCTGTATATAGTATGGTATTAACTGACCCTGTATATAGTATGGTATTAACTGACCCTGTATATAGTATGGTATTAACTGACCCTGTATATAGTATGGTATTAACTGACCCTGTAAATAGTATGGTATTAACTGACCCTGTATATAGTATGGTATTAACTGACCCTGTATATAGCATGGTACTAACTGACCCTGTATATATTATTAAACTGACCCTGTATATAGTATGGTATTAACTGACCCTGTATATAGTATGGTACTAACTGACCCTGTATATAGTATGGTATTAACTGACCCTGTATATAGTATGGTATTAACTGACCCTGTATATAGTATGGTATTAACTGACCCTGTATATAGTATGGTATTAACTGACCCTGTATATAGTATGGTATTAACTGACCCTGTATATAGTATGGTAACTGACCCTGTATATAGTATGGTATTAACTGACCCTGTATATAGTATGATATTAACTGACCCTGTATATAGTATGGTATTAACTGACCCTGTATATAGTATGGTATTAACTGACCCTCTATATAGTATGGTATTAACTGACCCTGTATATAGTATGGTATTAACTGACCCTTATATAGTATTAAACTGACCCTGTATATAGTATGGTACTAACTGACCCTGTATATAGTATGGTACTAACTGACCCTGTATATAGTATGGTATTAACTGACCCTGTATATAGTATGGTAACTGACCCTGTATATAGTATGGTAAACTGACCCTGTATATAGTATGGTATTAACTGACCCTGTATATAGTATGGTATTAACTGACCCTGTATATAGTATGGTATTAACTGACCCTGTATATAGTATGGTATTAACTGACCCTGTATATAGTATGGTATTAACTGACCCTGTATATAGTATGGTATTAACTGACCCTGTATATAGTATGGTACTAACTGACCCTGTATATAGTATGGTAAACTGACCCTGTATATAGTATGGTATTAACTGACCCTGTATATAGTATGGTACTAACTGACCCTGTATATAGTATGGTATTAACTGACCCTGTATATAGTATGGTATTAACTGACCCTGTATATAGTATGGTATTAACTGACCCTGTATATAGTATGGTATTAACTGACCCTGTATATAGTATGGTATTAACTGACCCTGTATATAGTATGGTATTAACTGACCCTGTATATAGTATGGTACTAACTGACCCTGTATATAGTATGGTATTAACTGACCCTGTATATAGTATGGTATTAACTGACCCTGTATATAGTATGGTATTAACTGACCCTGTATATAGTATGGTATTAACTGACCCTGTATATAGTATGGTATTAACTGACCCTGTATATAGTATGGTATTAACTGACCCTGTATATAGTATGGTATTAACTGACCCTGTATATAGTATGGTATTAACTGACCCTGTATATAGTATGGTATTAACTGACCCTGTATATAGTATGGTATTAACTGACCCTGTATATAGTATGGTATTAACTAACCCTGTATATAGTATGGTATTAACTGACCCTGTATATAGTATGGTATTAACTGACCCTGTATATAGTATGGTATTAACTGACCCTGTATATAGTATGGTATTAACTGACCCTGTATATAGTATGGTATTAACTGACCCTGTATATAGTATGGTATTAACTGACCCTGTATATAGTATGGTATTAACTGACCCTGTATATAGTATGGTATTAACTGACCCTGTATATAGTATTAAACTGACCCTGTATATAGTATGGTATTAACTGACCCTGTATATAGTATGGTATTAACTGACCCTGTATATAGTATTACACTGACCCTGTATATAGTATGGTATTAACTGACCCTGTATATAGTATGGTATTAACTGACCCTGTATATAGTATTAAACTGACCCTGTATATAGTATGGTATTAACTGACCCTGTATATAGTATGGTATTAACTGACCCTGTATATAGTATGGTACTAACTGACCCTGTATATAGTATGGTATTAACTGACCCTGTATATAGTATGGTATTAACTGACCCTGTATATAGTATGGTATTAACTGACCCTGTATATAGTATGGTATTAACTGACCCTGTATATAGTATGGTATTAACTGACCCTGTATATAGTATGGTATTAACTGACCCTGTATATAGTATGGTACTAACTGACCCTGTATATATATGGTAAACTGACCCTGTATATAGTATGGTATTAACTGACCCTGTATATAGTATGGTATTAACTGACCCTGTATATAGTATGGTATTAACTGACCCTGTATATAGTATGGTATTAACTGACCCTGTATATAGTATGGTATTAACTGACCCTTATATAGTATGTGTTCTTATATTTCTTCTTATTTGTCTTGTTTTTTTCTTCTTGTAATACATTCTTATTGGTTACTGCATTGTTGGGTATTGGAAACAAGGCATTTCACTGTACTTGTGCATGTGACATAAAATCTTGAAATATTAGAAGTCACGTTCACTGTTGTTGTCTGAAATGTGCTGTTCAAAACAACTTTGACTCTCCGACTGGGGAAAAATAGGTTTGAGCGGTCATCCAACCCGGTCGTCCAACCCTCGTCCAACCCGGTATCCAACCCGTCGTCCAACCCGGTCGTCCAACTGACCCCCGGTCGTCCATATCCAACCCGGGAACTGGGCTTCTTTCTAAAGCTCCCTGACTTTCCAGTATTTTTAATGTGTAACCTTTATTTAACCTTTATGTAACATTTATGTAACCTTTATTGACCCTTATATGTATGGTACCTTTAATTGACCCTTATATAGTATTTTGTGTATTAACTGACCATTTATAGTATGGTACTTTACTGATCCTGTATATAGCTGTCATGGTCTTAGTATTAACTGACCCTGTATATAGTTGGTCAGGCCACTGTGACATGGGTTTATGTTGTTGTATTTCTGTGGGGTATTTTAGTTATTGGTATTGCGGCTGACCCTGTATTGTATAGGCTTTCTGACCCTGTAATCAGAGTATGGTATTAACTTTCTCTGATTGGGAACCGTATTTACTAACCTGACCCTTTATATTTATTGATTTAACTGACCTGTCTATTTAGTTTCACCAGACCTGTAATATAGTATTACACCTGACCCTTTATATAACCTTTTGTATTTGTATAGTTATTTCATGTGTCCTTTATTCATTGTAAAGTATGTAACCTTGTATTTAGTATTACACTGACCCTTTATATAGTATGGTACTAACCTTTATTTAACCTTTATAACCTTTATTTAACTTTATGTAACCTTTATTTATTTCACCTTTATGAACCTTTATATAACCTTTATTTACCTTTATGAACCTTTATATAACCTTTATTAACTTTATGTAACCTTTATATATATTTAACTGTAACCTTTATATGACCTTTATGTAACCTTTATTTAACCTGTATTTACCTTTATGTAACTTTATGTAACCTTTATTTAGTTTATTAACCTTTATTGACCCTGTATTTATTTAATTTCTGGCTTTATTAACCTTTATTGACCCTTTATATAACCTTTATTTGAACTTTATGACCCTTTATATATTTTATTTATTTCACCTTTATAAAACCTTTATGTAACTTTATTTAACCTGTATATAACATTTATGTAACCTTTATGAACCTTTATATAGTATGTTATTTGACCTTTATGTAACCTTTATTTAACCTTTATTTGACCTTTATGTAACCTTTATTAACCTTTATTTAACCTTTATATAACCTTTATTGAACCTTTATGTAACCTTTATTTAACCTTTCTGTAACCTTTATTTAACCTATGGTATTTAACTGACCTTTATATAACCTTTATGGAACCTTTATACTGACCTTTATTTAACCTTTGGTAACCTTTACTGACCCTTTATATAACCTTTATGTAAGCTTTATTTAACCTGTATGTAGTATGTATTTATTGAACCTTTATATATTTACCTTTGTGTAACCTTTATTGTAATGGTTTATGACCCTTTATTTAACCTTTATGTAACCTTTATAACCTTTATTTGATGGTTTATGAACCTTTATGTAACCTTTATACTGACCTTTATTTAACCTTTGTAACCTTTATTTAACCTTTATATAACCTTTATGGTATTTAACTAACCTTTATATAACCTTTATTTAACCTTTATTAACCTTTATTGACCCTTTATATAACCTTTATTAACCTTTATGTATATAGTATGTAACCTTTATGTAACCTTTATATAACCTTTTATTTATTTATGAACCTTTATATAACCTTTATTTATTAATGAACCTTTATATAACCTTTATTTAACCTTTATAGTAACCTTTATTGAACCTTTCTGTAACCTTTATGGTAACCTTTCTGAACCTTTATATAACCTTTATTTATTAATTGACCTTTATATAACCTTTATTGAACCTTTAATGACCCTTATATAACCTTTGGTACTAACTGACCCTGTATATAACCTATGGTATTAACTGACACTGTATATAGTTATGGTATTAACTGACCCTGTATATAGTTTGGTATTAACTGACCCTGCATATAGTATGGTACTAACTGACCCTGTATATAGTATGGTATTAACTGACCCTGTATATAGTATGGTTTAACATGAACCTTTATTTAACCTATGTAACCTTTATATTAATTGACCTTGTATATAACCTTTAACTGAACCTGTATAGTATTGTATTTAACCCTGTATATAACGGTTTTAACTGACCCTGTATATAACCTATGGTTTTAACTGACCCTGTATATAACTATGGAAAGTCATTAACTGACCCTGTATATAGTATGGTATTAACTGACCCTGTATATAGTATGGTATTAAACCCGACCCTGTATATAGTATGGATTAACTGACCCTGTATATAGTATGGTATTAACTGACCCTGTATATAGTATGGTATTAATTGACCCTGTATATAGTATGGTTATTAACTGACCATGTATATAGTATGGTACTAACTGATCCTGTATATAGTATGTTGTATTAACTGACCCTGTATTTTTATGCGGCTCAGTTCGTCTCTCAGTATGTGTCTAACATCATCCTAAACCTATGGTATTGACTGACCCTGTATATAGTATTAAACTGATCCTAAATATAGTATGGTATTAACTGACCCTGTATATAGTATGGTATTAACTGACCCTGTATATAGTATGGTATTAACTGACCCTGTATATAGTATGGTATTAACTGACCCTGTAAATAGTATGGTATTAACTGACCCTGTATATAGTATGGTATTAACTGACCCTAAATATAGTATGGTACTAACTGACCCTGTATATATTATTAAACTGACCCTGTATATAGTATTGTATTAACTGACCCTGTATATAGTATTACACTGACCCTGTATATAGTATGGTAAACAACCCTGTATATAGTATGGTATTAACTGACCCTGTATATAGTATGGTATTAACTGACCCTGTATATAGTATGGTATTAACTGACCCTGTATATAGTATGGTATTAACTGACCCTGTATATAGTATGGTATTAACTGACCCTGTATATAGTATGGTATTAACTGACCCTGTATATAGTATGGTATTAACTGACCCTGTATATAGTATGGTATTAATTGACCCTGTATATAGTATGGTATTAACTGACCATGTATATAGTATGGTACTAACTGATCCTGTATATAGTATGGTATTAACTGACCCTGTATATAGTATGGTATTGACTGACCCTGTATATAGTATTAACTGACCCTGTATATAGTATGGTATTAACTGACCCTTATATATTATTAAACTGACCCTGTATATAGTATGGTATTAACTGACCATGTATATAGTATGGTACTAACTGATCCTGTATATAGTATGGTATTAACTGACCCTGTATATAGTATGGTATTGACTGACCCTGTATATAGTATTAAACTGACCCTGTATATAGTATGGTATTAACTGACCCTGTATATAGTATGGTATTAACTGACCCTGTATATAGTATGGTATTAACTGACCCTGTATATAGTATGGTATTAACTGACCCTGTATATAGTATGGTATTAACTGACCCTGTATATAGTATGGTATTAACTGACCCTGTATATAGTATGGTACTAACTGACCCTGTATATATTATTAAACTGACCCTGTATATAGTATTGTATTAACTGACCCTGTATATAGTATGGTACAACTGACCCTGTATATAGTATGGTATTAACTGACCCTGTATATAGTATGGTATTAACTGACCCTGTATATAGTATGGTATTAACTGACCCTGTATATAGTATGGTATTAACTGACCCTGTATATAGTATGGTATTAACTGACCCTGTATATAGTATGGTATTAACTGACCCTGTATATAGTATGGTATTAACTGACCCTGTATATAGTATGGTATTAACTGACCCTGTATATAGTATGGTATTAACTGACCCTGTATATAGTATGGTACTAACTGACCCTGTATATAGTATGGTATTAACTGACCCTGTATATAGTATGGTATTAACTGACCCTGTATATAGTATTAAACTGACCCTGTATATAGTATGGTATTAACTGACCCTGTATATAGTATCGTATGAACTGACCCTGTATATAGTATGGTATGAACTGACCCTGTATATAGTATGGTACTAACTGACCCTGTATATATTATTAAACTGACCCTGTATATAGTATGGTATTAACTGACCCTGTATATAGTATGGTATTAACCGACCCTGTATATAGTATGGTATTAACTGACCCTGTATATAGTATTAAACTGACCCTGTATATAGTATGGTACTAACTGAACCTGTATATAGTATGGTATTAACTGACCCTGTATATAGTATGGTATTAACTGACCCTGTATATAGTATGGTATTAACTGACCCTGTATATAGTATGGTACTAACTGACCCTGTATATAGTGTGGTATTAACTAACCCTGTATATAGTATGGTATTAACTGACCCTGTATATAGTATTAAACTGACCCTGTATATAGTATGGTACTAACTGAACCTGTATATAGTATGGTATTAACTGACCCTGTATATAGTATGGTACTAACTGACCCTGTATATAGTATGGTATTAACTGACCCTGTATATAGTATGGTACTAACTGACCCTGTATATAGTATGGTATTAACTGACCCTGTATATAGTATGGTATTAACTGACCCTGTATATAGTATGGTATTAACTGACCCTGTATATAGTATGGTACTAACTGACCCTGTATATAGTATGGTATTAACTGACCCTGTATATAGTATGGTATTAACTGACCCTGTATATAGTATGGTATTAACTGACCCTGTATATAGTATGGTATTAACTGACCCTGTATATAGTATGGTATTAACTGACCCTGTATATAGTATGGTATTAACTGACCCTGTATATAGTATGGTATTAACTGACCCTGTATATAGTATGGTATTAACTGACCCTGTATATAGTATGGTATTAACTGACCCTGTATATAGTATGGTATTAACTGACCCTGTATATAGTATGGTATTAACTGACCCTGTATATAGTATTAAACTGACCCTGTATATAGTATGGTATTAACTGACCCTGTATATAGTATGGTATTAACTGACCCTGTATATAGTATGGTATTAACTGACCCTGTATATAGTATGGTATTAACTGACCCTGTAAATAGTATGGTATTAACTGACCCTGTATATAGTATGGTATTAACTGACCCTGTATATAGTATGGTACTAACTGACCCTGTATATATTATTAAACTGACCCTGTATATAGTATGGTATTAACTGACCCTGTATATAGTATTACACTGACCCTGTATATAGTATGGTATTAACCGACCCTGTATATAGTATGGTATTAACTGACCCTGTATATAGTATGGTATTAACTGACCCTGTATATAGTATGGTATTAACTGACCCTGTATATAGTATGGTATTAACTGACCCTGTATATAGTATGGTATTAACTGACCCTGTATATAGTATGGTACTAACTGACCCTGTATATAGTATGGTATTAACTGACCCTGTATATAGTATGGTATTAACTGACCCTGTATATAGTATGGTATTAACTGACCCTGTATATAGTATGGTATTAACTGACCCTGTATATAGTATGGTATTAACTGACCCTGTATATAGTATGGTATTAATTGACCCTGTATATAGTATGGTATTAACTGACCATGTATATAGTATGGTACTAACTGATCCTGTATATAGTATGGTATTAACTGACCCTGTATATAGTATGGTATTAACTGACCCTTATATAGTATTAAACTGACCCTGTATATAGTATGGTATTAACTGACCCTGTATATAGTATCGTATGAACTGACCCTGTATATAGTATGGTATGAACTGACCCTGTATATAGTATGGTACTAACTGACCCTGTATATAGTATGGTATTAACTGACCCTGTATATAGTATGGTATTAACTGACCCTGTATATAGTATGGTATTAACTGACCCTGTATATAGTATGGTATTAACTGACCCTGTATATAGTATGGTATTAACTGACCCTGTATATAGTATGGTACTAACTGACCCTGTATATAGTATGGTATTAACTGACCCTGTATATAGTATGGTATTAACTGACCCTGTATATAGTATGGTATTAACTGACCCTGTATATAGTATGGTACTTAACTGACCCTGTATATAGTATGGTATTAACTAACACTGTATATAGTATGGTATTAACTGACCCTGTATATAGTATGGTAAACTGACCCTGTATATAGTATGGTATTAACTGAACCTGTATATAGTATGTATTAACTGACCCTGTATATAGTATGGTACTTAACTGACCCTGTATATAGTATGGTATTAACTGACCCTGTATATAGTATGGTACTAACTGACCCTGTATATAGTATGGTATTAACTGACCCTGTATATAGTATGGTATTAACTGACCCTGTATATAGTATGGTATTAACTGACCCTGTATATAGTATGGTAATAACTGACCCTGTATATATGTAACCTTTATTAACTGACCCTTATATAGTATGGTATTAACTGACCCTGTATATAGTATGGTATTAACTGACCCTCTATATAGTATGGTATTAACTGACCCTGTATATAGTATGGTATTAACTGACCCTTATATAGTATTAAACTGACCCTGTATATAGTATGGTATCTAACTGACCCTGTATATAGTATGGTACTAACACCCTGTATATTCGTATGGTATTAACCCCTGTATATTGTTAACCTTTATAGGACCCTGTATATAGTTTATGGTAACCTTAACTTAACCTGTATATAGTTATTTTTATTAACTGTCACCCTTTCTTAGTATTTTGTGTAAAGTTTATTAGTTGGTCACCCTGTGACATAGGTTTATGGTATTTCTACTGACCCTTTTTATTATATTGCGGCTAGTACATAACTTGGCCCTGTATAACCTTATATTTAACTGACCCTGTATTGGTATTTATTTATTTATGAACCTGTATATAACCTATTTCACCTTTTAACCAGACCTGTATATATTATGGTATTAACTTTATATAACCTTTATTTATCTTTATATTAAAGTATGGTTTAACTGACCCTGTATAACCTTTATTTGTATAACCTTTATTAACTGACCCTTTATATAGTATGGTATTAACTGACCTTTATTTAACCTATTAACTGACCCTTTATTTGTATGGTTTATTAACTGTAACCTTTATATACCTTTATGGTAACCTTTATACTACCCTTTATACATATTATTTAACTAACCTTTATATAACCTATATTAACCTTTATGTAACCTTTATTTGACCTTTATGGTACCCTTTACTTATCCTGTATTTATTTGGTATTTATGTAACCTGTATATAACCTTTATTTAACATTTATGTAACATTATATAGTATGGCTTTATTAACTGAACCTTTATGTAATTTATTTGACCTTTATGACCCTTTATTTATCCTTTTATTTGACCTTTATGTAACCTTTATATAACCTTTATTTAACCTGTATTTATGTAACCTTTATGAACCTTTATATAACCTTTATTTAACCTTTCTGTAACCTTTATTTAACCTTTATTTACCTTTAATGACCCTTTATATAACCTTTATTGAACCTTTATGACCCTTTATTGAACCTTAACCTTTATTAACCTTTCCTGTAACTTTATATAACCTTTATGTAAGCTTTATTTAACCTTTATGTAACTTCTTGTAATTTATTTAACTTTATTTATTACTGCATTTTTGGGTATTGTAAACAAGGCATTTCCTGTTAATCTTTATGTGACCTTTATAACCTTTAAATATTATGATCTTTATGTAACCTTGTTGTCTGAAATGTGCTTTATATAACCTTTATTTGACATTTGTAACCTTTATTTAACCTTTATGTAACCTTTATTTATTTAATTAACCTTTATATAACCTTTATTGAACCTTTATATAACCTTTATTGAACCTTTATTTAACCTTTATGTAACCTTTATGTAACATTTATGTAACCTTTATGTAACCTTTATATAACCGTTATTTGACCTTTATGTAACCTTTATTTAACCTTTATTTGACCTTTATGTAACCTTTATATAACCTTTATTGTTTATTAACCTTTATTGAACCTTTCTTTAACCTTTATTTAACCTTTCTGTAACCTTTATTTAACCTTTATTTATTTAATTGACCTTTATTTAACCTTTATTGAACCTTTATATGACCTTTATTTAACCTTTGTTTCCTTTGTATCCCCTTTACCTTTATGTAACCTTTATGTAACCTTTATATACCTTTATGTAACCTTTATTTCTTTATGTACCTTTATTTAACCTTTATTTATTTCACTTTTATGTATCCTTTATTTAACCTTTATGTAACCTTTATAACCTTTATTTGATCTTTATGTAACCTTTATGTAACCTTTATATAACCTTGATTTGACATTTGTAACCTTTATTTAACCTTTATGTAACCTTTATTTATTTAATTAACCTTTATATAACCTTTATTGAACCTTTATATAACCTTTATTTAACCTTTATTTAACCTTTATATAACCTTTATATAACCTTTATTTAACCTTTATTTAACTACGGAAAGTCAGTTAAGAACAAATTCTTATTTTACAATGACGGCCAAAACCGGACGACGCTGGGCCAATTGTGCGCCGCCCAATGTGACTCCCAAACCCGGCCGGACGTGATGCAGCATGGATTCGAACCAGGTACTGCAGTGACGGCTCTAGCACTGAGATGCAGTGCCTTAGAGTTCCCAGCTGCCTTGAACGCACCAATAGAATTCACAGCTGGCGACACCTCATCGTGATTGGTTATTTCATCGTTTGCAACAATGTCAATGAGCGTCATCATTATCTTTCCTTGGCAGTACCTCAAACTGTTGTGATTACCAGCTGAGATCAACCTCATGAGTTGATTTTTACTCCTGGCTCAGAGTCTGAGCTGTGTCTAACATCATCCTAAAACCTACTCTGAGCTGTGTCTAACATCATCCTAAAACCTACTCTGAGCTGTGTTTTATCGTCATCCTAAAACCTACTCTGAGCTGTGTCTAACATCATCCTAAAACCTACTCTGAGCTGTGTCTAACATCATCCTAAAACCTACTCTGAGCTGTGTCTAACATCATCCTAAAACCTAATCTGAGCTGTGTCTAACATCATCCTAAAACCTACTCTGAGCTGTGTCTAACATCATCCTAAAACCTACTCTGAGCTGTGTCTAACATCATCCTAAAACCTACTCTGAGCTGTGTCTAACATCATCCTAAAACCTACTTCTAACATCATCCTAAAACCTACTCTGAGCTGTGTCTAACATCATCCTAAAATCTACTCTGAGCTGTGTCTAACATCATCCTAAAACCTACTCTGAGCTGTGTCTAACATCATCCTAAAACCTACTCTGAGCTGTGTCTAACATCATCCTAAAACCTTCTGAGCTGGGAGTTTGTTGTTGTTGTTGTCTTTATCAGGTTTTAACAGGACTCCTAGGGCCTTTTCTGAGATGCTTTGTGGGTCTTGGCCCTGATTCAACTAATTCCATTCTAAACCTGAGACTTTGTTCCCCATCTCAGACTGTCTGTTGTTCCCCTCATCTCAGACTGTCTGTTGTTCCCCATCTCAGACTGTCTGTTGTTCCCCATCTCAGACTGTCTGTTGTTCCCATCTCAGACTGTCTGTTGTTCCCATCTCAGACTGTCTGTTGTTCCCATCTCAGACTGTCTGTTGTTCCCATCTCATCTCAGACTGTCTGTTGTTCCCCATCTCAGACTGTCTGTTGTTCCCCATCTCAGACTGTCTGTTGTTCCCATCTCAGACTGTCTGTTGTTCCCCATCTCAGACTGTCTGTTGTTCCCCATCTCAGACTGTCTGTTGTTCCCATCTCAGACTGTCTGTTGTTCCCCATCTCAGACTGTCTGTTGTTCCCCATCTCAGACTGTCTGTTGTTCCCCATCTCAGACTGTCTGTTGTTCCCCATCTCAGACTGTCTGTTGTTCTCAGACTGTCTGTTGTTCCCATCTCAGACTGTCTGTTGTTCCCCATCTCAGACTGTCTGTTGTTCCCATCTCAGACTGTCTGTTGTTCCCCATCTCAGACTGTCTGTTGTTCCCATCTCAGACTGTCTGTTGTTCCCCATCTCAGACTGTCTGTTGTTCCCCATCTCAGACTGTCTGTTGTTCCCCATCTCAGACTGTCTGTTGTTCCCCATCTCAGACTGTCTGTTGTTCCCATCTCAGACTGTCTGTTGTTCCCATCTCAGACTGTCTGTTGTTCCCATCTCAGACTGTCTGTTGTTCCCCATCTCAGACTGTCTGTTGTTGTTGTTCCCATCTCAGACTTTGTCTGTTGTTCCCATCTCAGACTGTCTGTTGTTCCCATCTCAGACTGTCTGTTGTTCCCATCTCAGACTGTCTGTTGTTCCCCATCTCAGACTGTCTGTTGTTCCCATCTCAGACTGTCTGTTGTTCCCCATCTCAGACTGTCTGTTGTTCCCCATCTCAGACTGTCTGTTGTTCCCCATCTCAGACTGTCTGTTGTTCCCATCTCAGACTGTCTGTTGTTCCCATCTCAGACTGTCTGTTGTTCCCCATCTCAGACTGTCTGTTGTTCCCCATCTCAGACTGTCTGTTGTTCTGTTGTTCCCCATCTCAGACTGTCTGTTGTTCCCCATCTCAGACTGTCTGTTGTTCCCCATCTCAGACTGTCTGTTGTTCCCATCTCAGACTGTCTGTTGTTCCCATCTCAGACTGTCTGTTGTTCCCATCTCAGACTGTCTGTTGTTCCCATCTCAGACTGTCTGTTGTTTCCCATCTCAGACTGTCTGTTGTTCCCATCTCAGACTGTCTGTTGTTCCCATCTCAGACTGTCTGTTGTTCCTCAGACTGTCTGTTGTTCCCATCTCAGACTGTCTGTTGTTCCCATCTCAGACTGTCTGTTGTTCCCCATCTCAGACTGTCTGTTGTTCCCCATCTCAGACTGTCTGTTGTTCCCCATCTCAGACTGTCTGTTGTTCCCATCTCAGACTGTCTGTTGTTCCCCATCTCAGACTGTCTGTTGTTCCCATCTCAGACTGTCTGTTGTTCCCCATCTCAGACTGTCTGTTGTTCCCCATCTCAGACTGTCTGTTGTTCCCCATCTCAGACTGTCTGTTGTTCCCCATCTCAGACTGTCTGTTGTTCCCATCTCAGACTGTCTGTTGTTCCCCATCTCAGACTGTCTGTTGTTCCCCATCTCAGACTGTCTGTTGTTCCCATCTCAGACTGTCTGTTGTTCCCCATCTCAGACTGTCTGTTGTTCCCCATCTCAGACTGTCTGTTGTTCCCCATCTCAGACTGTCTGTTGTTCCCCATCTCAGACTGTCTGTTGTTCCCCATCTCAGATTGTCTGTTGTTCCCCATCTCAGACTGTCTGTTGTTCCCCATCTCAGACTGTCTGTTGTTCCCATCTCAGACTGTCTGTTGTTCCCATCTCAGACTGTCTGTTGTTCCCATCTCAGACTGTCTGTTGTTCCCATCTCAGACTGTCTGTTGTTCCCTGTTGTTCATCTCAGACTGTCTGTTGTTCCCCATCTCAGACTGTCTGTTGTTCCCCATCTCAGACTGTCTGTTGTTCCCCATCTCAGACTGTCTGTTGTTCCCATCTCAGACTGTCAGACTGTCTGTTGTTCCCCATCTCAGACTGTCTGTTGTTCCCCATCTCAGACTGTCTGTTGTTCCCCATCTCAGACTGTCTGTTGTTCCCCATCTCAGACTGTCTGTTGTTCCCCATCTCAGACTGTCTGTTGTTCCCATCTCAGACTGTCTGTTGTTCCCCATCTCAGACTGTCTGTTGTTCCCCATCTCAGACTGTCTGTTGTTCCCATCTCAGACTGTCTGTTGTTCCCCATCTCAGACTGTCTGTTGTTCCCCATCTCAGACTGTCTGTTGTTCCCATCTCAGACTGTCTGTTGTTCCCCATCTCAGACTGTCTGTTGTTCCCCATCTCAGACTGTCTGTTGTTCCCCATCTCAGACTGTCTGTTGTTCCCATCTCAGACTGTCTGTTGTTCCCCATCTCATCTCAGACTGTCTGTTGTTCCCATCTCAGACTGTCTGTTGTTCCCCATCTCAGACTGTCTGTTGTTCCCATCTCAGACTGTCTGTTGTTCCCATCTCAGACTTTGTCTGTTGTTGTTCCCATCTCAGACTGTCTGTCTGTTCAGTTCCCCATCTCAGACTGTCTGTTGTTCCCCATCTCAGACTGTCTGTTGTTCCCATCTCAGACTGTCTGTTGTTCCCCATCTCAGACTGTCTGTTGTTCCCCATCTCAGACTGTCTGTTGTTCCCATCTCAGACTGTCTGTTGTTCCCCATCTCAGACTGTCTGTTGTTCCCCATCTCAGACTGTCTGTTGTTCCCATCTCAGACTGTCTGTTGTTCCCCATCTCAGACTGTCTGTTGTTCCCCATCTCAGACTGTCTGTTGTTCCCATCTCAGACTGTCTGTTGTTCCCCATCTCAGACTGTCTGTTGTTCCCCATCTCAGACTGTCTGTTGTTCCCCATCTCAGACTGTCTGTTGTTCCCCATCTCAGACTGTCTGTTGTTCCCATCTCAGACTGTCTGTTGTTCCCCATCTCAGACTGTCTGTTGTTCCCATCTCAGACTGTCTGTTGTTCCCATCTCAGACTGTCTGTTGTTCCCCATCTCAGACTGTCTGTTGTTCCCCATCTCAGACTGTCTGTTGTTCCCCATCTCAGACTGTCTGTTGTTCCCATCTCAGACTGTCTGTTGTTCCCCATCTCAGACTGTCTGTTGTTCCCCATCTCAGACTGTCTGTTGTTCCCCATCTCAGACTGTCTGTTGTTCCCATCTCAGACTCTCATCTCAGACTTTGTCTGTTGTTCCCATCTCAGACTGTTGTTCTGTTGTTCCCCATCTCAGACTTTGTCTGTTGTTCCCATCTCAGACTGTCTGTTGTTCCCCATCTCAGACTGTCTGTTGTTCCCATCTCAGACTGTCTGTTGTTCCCATCTCAGACTGTCTGTTGACTTCCCCATCTCAGACTGTCTGTTGTTCCCATCTCAGACTTTGTCTGTTGTTCCCCATCTCAGACTGTCTGTTGTTCCCCATCTCAGACTGTCTGTTGTTCCCCATCTCAGACTGTCTGTTGTTCCCCATCTCAGACTGTCTGTTGTTCCCCATCTCAGACTGTCTGTTGTTCCCCATCTCAGACTGTCTGTTGTTCCCCATCTCAGACTGTCTGTTGTTCCCCATCTCAGACTGTCTGTTGTTCCCATCTCAGACTGTCTGTTGTTCCCCATCTCAGACTGTCTGTTGTTCCCCATCTCAGACTTTGTCTGTTCCCCATCTCAGACTGTCTGTTGTTCCCATCTCAGACTGTCTGTTGTTCCCATCTCAGACTGTCTGTTGTTCCCATCTCAGACTGTCTGTTGTTCCCCATCTCAGACTGTCTGTTCCCCATCTCAGACTTCTGTTGTTCCCCATCTCAGACTTTGTCTGTTGTTCCCCATCTCAGACTGTCTGTTGTTCCCCATCTCAGACTGTCTGTTGTTCCCATCTCAGACTGTCTGTTGTTCCCATCTCAGACTGTCTGTTGTTCCCATCTCAGACTGTCTGTTGTTCCCCATCTCAGACTGTCTGTTGTTCCCCATCTCAGACTGTCTGTTGTTCCCCATCTCAGACTGTCTGTTGTTCCCATCTCAGACTGTCTGTTGTTCCCCATCTCAGACTGTCTGTTGTTCCTCAGACTGTCTGTTGTTCCCATCTCAGACTGTCTGTTGTTCCCATCTCAGACTCTGTTGTTCAGACTGTCTGTTGTTCCCCATCTCAGACTGTCTGTTGTTCCCCATCTCAGACTGTCTGTTGTTCCCATCTCAGACTGTCTGTTGTTCCCCATCTCAGACTGTCTGTTGTTCCCCATCTCAGACTGTCTGTTGTTCCCATCTCAGACTGTCTGTTGTTCCCCATCTCAGACTGTCTGTTGTTCCCCATCTCAGACTGTCTGTTGTTCCCATCTCAGACTGTCTGTTGTTCCCATCTCAGACTGTCTGTTGTTCCCCATCTCAGACTGTCTGTTGTTCTGTTGTTCCCATCTCAGACTGTCTGTTGTTCCCCATCTCAGACTGTCTGTTGTTCCCCATCTCAGACTGTCTGTTGTTCCCATCTCAGACTTCAGACTGTCTGTTGTTCCCATCTCAGACTGTCTGTTGTTCCCCATCTCAGACTGTCTGTTGTTCCCCATCTCAGACTGTCTGTTGTTCCCCATCTCAGACTGTCTGTTGTTCCCATCTCAGACTGTCTGTTGTTCCCATCTCAGACTGTCTGTTGTTCCCATCTCAGACTGTCTGTTGTTCCCATCTCAGACTGTCTGTTGTTCCCCATCTCAGACTGTCTGTTGTTCCCCATCTCAGACTGTCTGTTGTTCCCCATCTCAGACTGTCTGTTGTTCCCCATCTCAGACTGTCTGTTGTTCCCATCTCAGACTGTCTGTTGTTCCCATCTCAGACTGTCTGTTGTTCCCCATCTCAGACTGTCTGTTGTTCCCCATCTCAGACTGTCTGTTGTTCCCCATCTCAGACTGTCTGTTGTTCCCATCTCAGACTGTCTGTTGTTCCCCATCTCAGACTGTCTGTTGTTCCCCATCTCAGACTGTCTGTTGTTCCCATCTCAGACTGTCTGTTGTTCCCCATCTCAGACTGTCTGTTGTTCCCCATCTCAGACTGTCTGTTGTTCCCCATCTCAGACTGTCTGTTGTTCCCCATCTCAGACTGTCTGTTGTTCCCCATCTCAGACTGTCTGTTGTTCCCATCTCAGACTGTCTGTTGTTCCCATCTCAGACTGTCTGTTGTTCCCCATCTCAGACTTTGTCTGTTGTTCCCATCTCAGACTGTCTGTTGTTCCCCATCTCAGACTGTCTGTTGTTCCCATCTCAGACTGTCTGTTGTTCCCATCTCAGACTGTCTGTTGTTCCCCATCTCAGACTGTCTGTTGTTCCCCATCTCAGACTGTCTGTTGTTCCCCATCTCAGACTGTCTGTTGTTCCCCATCTCAGACTGTCTGTTGTTCCCATCTCAGACTGTCTGTTGTTCCCCATCTCAGACTGTCTGTCTCTCAGACTGTCTGTTCCCATCTCAGACTGTCTGTTGTTCCCATCTCAGACTGTCTGTTGTTCCCCATCTCAGACTGTCTGTTGTTCCCCATCTCAGACTGTCTGTTGTTCCCCATCTCAGACTGTCTGTTGTTCCCCATCTCAGACTGTCTGTTGTTCCCATCTCAGACTGTCTGTTGTTCCCATCTCAGACTGTCTGTTGTTCCCATCTCAGACTGTCTGTTGTTCCCCATCTCAGACTGTCTGTTGTTCCCCAGACTCTCATCTCAGACTGTCTGTTGTTCCCCATCTCAGACTGTCTGTTGTTCCCCATCTCAGACTGTCTGTTGTTCCCCATCTCAGACTGTCTGTTGTTCCCCATCTCAGACTGTCTGTTGTTCCCCATCTCAGACTGTCTGTTGTTCCCATCTCAGACTGTCTGTTGTTCCCCATCTCAGACTGTCTGTTGTTCCCCATCTCAGACTGTCTGTTGTTCCCCATCTCAGACTGTCTGTTGTTCCCATCTCAGACTGTCTCAGACTTCTGTTGTTCTCTCAGTTGTTGTTCCCATCTCAGACTTTGTCTGTTGTTCCCATCTCAGACTGTCTGTTGTTCCCCATCTCAGACTGTCTGTTGTTCCCATCTCAGACTGTCTGTTGTTCCCATCTCAGACTGTCTGTTGTTCCCATCTCAGACTGTCTGTTGTTCCCCATCTCAGACTGTCTGTTGTTCCCCATCTCAGACTGTCTGTTGTTCCCCATCTCAGACTTTGTCTGTTGTTCCCATCTCAGACTGTCTGTTGTTCCCCATCTCAGACTGTCTGTTGTTCCCCATCTCAGACTTTGTCTGTTGTTCCCATCTCAGACTGTCTGTCTGTTCCCCATCTCAGACTTCTGTTGTTCCCATCTCAGACTGTCTGTTGTTCCCATCTCAGACTGTCTGTTGTTCCCATCTCAGACTGTCTGTTGTTCCCCATCTCAGACTGTCTGTTGTTCCCAACTCAGACTGTCTGTTGTTCCCATCTCAGACTGTCTGTTGTTCCCCATCTCAGACTCAGACTGTCTGTTGTTCCCCATCTCAGACTGTCTGTTGTTCCCCATCTCAGACTTTGTCTGTTGTTCCCATCTCAGACTGTCTGTTGTTCCCCATCTCAGACTGTCTGTTGTTCCCATCTCAGACTGTCTGTTGTTCCCATCTCAGACTTTGTCTGTTGTTCCCCATCTCAGACTTTGTCTGTTGTTCCCATCTCAGACTGTCTGTTGTTCCCCATCTCAGACTGTCTGTTGTTCCCCATCTCAGACTGTCTGTTGTTCCCCATCTCAGACTGTTGTTCCCCATCTCAGACTTCTGTTGTTCCCCATCTCAGACTGTCTGTTGTTCCCCATCTCAGACTGTCTGTTGTTCCCATCTCAGACTGTCTGTTGTTCCCATCTCAGACTGTCTGTTGTTCCCCATCTCAGACTGTCTGTTGTTCCCCATCTCAGACTGTCTGTTGTTCCCCATCTCAGACTGTCTGTTGTTCCCATCTCAGACTGTCTGTTGTTCCCATCTCAGACTGTCTGTTGTTCCCCATCTCAGACTGTCTGTTGTTCCCCATCTCAGACTGTCTGTTGTTCCCCATCTCAGACTGTCTGTTGTTCCCATCTCAGACTGTCTGTTGTTCCCCATCTCAGACTGTCTGTTGTTCCCATCTCAGACTGTCTGTTGTTCCCATCTCAGACTGTCTGTTGTTCCCATCTCAGACTGTCTGTTGTTCCCATCTCAGACTGTCTGTTGTTCCCATCTCAGACTGTCTGTTGTTCCCCATCTCAGACTGTCTGTTGTTCCCATCTCAGACTGTCTGTTGTTCCCCATCTCAGACTGTCTGTTGTTCCCCATCTCAGACTGTCTGTTGTTCCCATCTCAGACTTTGTCTGTTGTTCCCATCTCAGACTGTCTGTTGTTCCCCATCTCAGACTTTGTCTGTTGTTCCCATCTCAGACTGTCTGTTGTTCCCATCTCAGACTGTCTGTTGTTCCCCATCTCAGACTGTCTGTTGTTCCCATCTCAGACTGTCTGTTGTTCCCCATCTCAGACTGTCTGTTGTTCCCATCTCAGACTGTCTGTTGTTCCCCATCTCAGACTGTCTGTTGTTCCCCATCTCAGACTGTCTGTTGTTCCCCATCTCAGACTGTCTGTTGTTCCCCATCTCAGACTGTCTGTTGTTCCCATCTCATCTCAGACTGTCTGTTGTTCTGTTGTTCCCCATCTCAGACTGTCTGTTGTTCCCCATCTCAGACTGTCTGTTGTTCCCATCTCAGACTGTCTGTTGTTCCCCATCTCAGACTTCCCTGTTGTTCCATCTCAGACTGTCTGTTGTTCCCCATCTCAGACTGTCTGTTGTTCCCATCTCAGACTGTCTGTTGTTCCCCATCTCAGACTGTCTGTTGTTCCCCATCTCAGACTGTCTGTTGTTCCCCATCTCAGACTGTCTGTTGTTCCCCATCTCAGACTTTGTCTGTTGTTCCCCATCTCAGACTTTGTCTGTTGTTCCCCATCTCAGACTGTCTGTTGTTCCCATCTCAGACTGTCTGTTGTTCCCCATCTCAGACTGTCTGTTGTTCCCATCTCAGACTGTCTGTTGTTCCCCATCTCAGACTGTCTGTTGTTCCCCATCTCAGACTGTCTGTTGTTCCCATCTCAGACTGTCTGTTGTTCCCATCTCAGACTTTGTCTGTTGTTCCCCATCTCAGACTGTCTGTTGTTCCCCATCTCAGACTGTCTGTTGTTCCTCATCTCAGACTGTCTGTTGTTCCCATCTCAGACTGTCTGTTGTTCCCCATCTCAGACTGTCTGTTGTTCCCCATCTCAGACTTTGTCTGTTGTTCCTTATCTCAGACTTTGTCTGTTGTTCCCCAGCTCAGACTGTCTGTTGTTCCTCATCTCAGACTGTCTGTTGTTCCCATCTCAGACTTTGTCTGTTGTTCCTTATCTCAGACTTTGTCTGTTGTTCCCCAGCTCAGACTGTCTGTTGTTCCCATCTCAGACTGTCTGTTGTTCCCATCTCAGACTGTCTGTTGTTCCCATCTCAGACTGTCTGTTGTTCCCCATCTCAGACTGTCTGTTGTTCCCATCTCATCTCAGATCTGTCTGTTGTTCCCATCTCAGACTGTCTGTTGTTCCCCATCTCAGACTGTCTGTTGTTCCTCATCTCATACTGTCTGTTGTTCCCATCTCAGACTGTCTGTTGTTCCCCATCTCAGACTGTCTGTTGTTCCCCATCTCAGACTGTCTGTTGTTCCCATCTCAGACTGTCTGTTGTTCCCATCTCATCTCAGACTGTCTGTTGTTCCCCATCTCAGACTGTCTGTTGTTCCCCATCTCAGACTGTCTGTTGTTCCCCATCTCAGACTGTCTGTTGTTCCCCATCTCAGACTGTCTGTTGTTCCCCATCTCAGACTGTCTGTTGTTCCCATCTCAGACTTTGTCTGTTGTTCCCTGTTGTTCCCATCTCAGACTGTTGTCTGTCTGTTCCCCATCTCAGACTGTTGTTCCCCATCTCAGACTGTTGTTCCCCATCTCAGACTTTGTCTGTTGTTCCCCATCTCAGACTGTCTGTTGTTCCCATCTCAGACTGTCTGTTGTTCCCATCTCAGACTTTGTCTGTTGTTCCCATCTCAGACTGTCTGTTGTTCCCCATCTCAGACTGTCTGTTGTTCCCCATCTCAGACTGTCTGTTGTTCCCATCTCAGACTGTCTGTTGTTCCCATCTCAGACTGTCTGTTGTTCCCCATCTCAGACTGTCTGTTGTTCCCATCTCAGACTGTCTGTTGTTCCCCATCTCAGACTTTGTCTGTTCCCCATCTCAGACTGTCTGTGTCTGTTCCCCATCTCAGACTGTCTGTTGTTCCCCATCTCAGACTGTCTGTTGTTCCCATCTCAGACTGTCTGTTGTTCCCCATCTCAGACTCTCAGACTGTCTGTTGTTTCCCATCTCAGACTGTCTGTTGTTCCCCATCTCAGACTGTCTGTTGTTCCCCATCTCAGACTGTCTGTTGTTCCCCATCTCAGACTGTCTGTTGTTCCCCATCTCAGACTGTCTGTTGTTCCCCATCTCAGACTGTCTGTTGTTCCCCTCAGACTGTCAGACTCTCAGACTGTCTGTTGTTCCCATCTCAGACTGTCTGTTGTTCCCCATCTCAGATTGTCTGTTGTTCCCCATCTCAGACTGTCTGTTGTTCCCATCTCAGACTGTCTGTTGTTCCCCATCTCAGACTGTCTGTTGTTCCCCATCTCAGACTGTCTGTTGTTCCCCATCTCAGACTGTCTGTTGTTCCCATCTCAGACTGTTCCCCATCTCAGACTGTCTGTTGTTCCCATCTCAGACTGTCTGTTGTTCCCCATCTCAGACTGTCTGTTGTTCCCATCTCAGACTGTCTGTTGTTCCCATCTCAGACTGTCTGTTGTTCCCCATCTCAGACTGTCTGTTGTTCCCCATCTCAGACTTTGTCTGTTGTTCCCATCTCAGACTGTCTGTTGTTCCCATCTCAGACTGTCTGTTGTTCCCCATCTCAGACTGTCTGTTGTTCCCCATCTCAGACTGTCTGTTGTTTTCCCATCTCAGACTGTCTGTTGTTTCCCATCTCAGACTGTCTGTTGTTCCCCATCTCAGACTGTCTGTTGTTCCCATCTCAGACTGTCTGTTGTTCCCCATCTCAGACTGTCTGTTGTTCCCATCTCAGACTGTCTGTTGTTCCCATCTCAGACTGTCTGTTGTTCCCATCTCAGACTGTCTGTTGTTCCCCATCTCAGACTGTCTGTTGTTCCCATCTCATCTCAGACTGTCTGTTGTTCCCCATCTCAGACTTTGTCTGTTGTTCCCTATCTCAGACTGTCTGTTGTTCCCCATCTCAGACTTT